>NC_044195.1:7358285-7420785 GCF_900880675.1 Sparus aurata | reverse complement strand
CAGTTTGTGATTGTGGAAACATTATTTCAGGTGCATGCGATGTATAGGAGCACCAACACATGAGGTGTGTCATACATTCCCTAAATGTCAGAGTAGTCATACAATGACGAGCACGACAACTTTATAATTTACTGTGAAATTTCCACTTGCGGGTGTAACAGATCCAGGGGATTTGGGGTGGGTCCTGGTATGTCTGTTTCCAGTTCACCAGTAATGCTAGTTTTATTGAGCATGGCATCAGGTCCTGAGCTGTCAGGTTCAGGAAACCCTTCTTGTTCCTCTGAGATGAGGAGGCAGCAGGAACAATTAGGTTGTCAGGTTCAAAAAAGTCACTGAAACCATTGGAGCCTTTCCATGAGCACCAGAATTTACTTTAAGGAAAGGCCATTCTTGTGTCAGCCCTGTGTTGACAACAACACAGCAGGGCTGCTGAATAGAAATGTGTGCTGTTTCAAAATTGCAAAACTGGAGCTTCTACATGAGGTGAAAATGTGCCGCTGACAAACCCACTAACACAGCACAAAGATGGCACTCCTCCTGATAAAGGCAAGGTTCAAGTTATGCTTGAAAATAACTAGTTCACATCATGTGGTGTAAAAGTGTTAATAGATTTTCCAAACGACCATGCTCAAAGGTGGCGTGAAAAGCCAGGTGTCATATAAAGGGCAAAACGTGAAATCATTTAAATACAGGGATAAAGACACGTTGTTCTCTCCTGTCAAAGTCAAAACGATGGAGATTTGTGTAGGATTACAACAGAGCTTGAAAAATAACTATTGTTAGACAGCTGACCAGTTAGAATTGTGGGAAGGCTCCCAACTCTGACATTTGAAAGTTGGGGTGGTACAGGATTCACAAAGCTGTTTGACCATTTGACAAGCAGTCCGGATACCGGCCACTGAATGGTTTAGAATGATGTGTGTGTGTGTGTGTGTGTGTGTGTGTGTGTGTGAGCCCTGTGTTGATCACCCATCCTACTGTCTATCAGGACAGGCAACTTTTTATAGGGTTGTTTCGTTACCAGAATTGGAAATGCCTCTGATACCGCCTAAAATGTTGAAATTGGTATCAACAAGTCTCTTTACAAGTCTACAAACCAATCCGACCAAATCATTTTATAAAAAAATGGGACCCTGTGACAGTTTGACAGATTTTTTTCCTGCACAAGTCACCAATATTCATATACTGCAAGAGACTCCTAACCCACACAGGGTTAGGAGTACAGCTTCAAATGGCCTCTCGAAGCTGGCTTCAGAAGTGAGTCAATCCCCATAAGACCCAGTGTTAAAGTGTCCAACTTCCCAGCAGAAATAAACATGCTGACAGTCTGGTTCAGAAACCGGTTTTGGTCTCTGTAGCTTATTTCCGTGGTCATGACAACTGTAGGAGGGCTGAGTTTTGGACTGATAAGTGACCCTGTTAGCTGTCCCAGAGCCTGGAACGACACCCGTCGAGGAGAGCACCAGAGTTTGTTTTTTTGCTTTAGTTTTGGGAGCTGCAGACAGTTCTAACGTCCACTGTGATCAGTGATGTAGTGTAATTCTTTCTTATTTGCTTGCTTAATTGACTGGAAATGTAATTTATGTTCCTTATTACATACAGAGAGGAGATGGGAAAAAGAAAATACACAGGAAGATAAGTGAAAAGAAACAGGAAGAGAGTCTGGTGAGTGCTAACTTTGGTCAGTGGCAGAATTGAGGCACACACCCTTGGTGTCGGTTGATGCTCGCTATCCTGGGGCCAATGCACTGTAAGGTATTCTGACTGTTTCCAGAACATAACCCCACGGTCAAGCTCACATGAGTAACTTGAATAGACACACATGAAATGAACTCTTGTTAGGATAGGATTGTTAAGATGGCTTGTTAGCCATAGCTAGCATGGTAGCTTCCAGCTAGTTAGGATGTTTAACTAACTAGGTTCGCTTCAGTTCCAACCACACTTGACATCTTTGCCCATTTTTGATTAGTTGGGACTTTGGCGTCATGGACTGCCAAGATGGCAACTACAAGTGCCACCCACCATGGGCTTCAGTCTGGCTCCTCAGGAACTTGTGTGACGTCCCAGTGGCTGTGTTCGCTATTTTATTTTTTGTTCCGCCCACTTTTTGAAATAGAAGACTTTGTCCCCATCACTGCTCAAGAAGAAAAGTATGTTTAAAACTTTCTGAAAAATACCTTGACATTTTGACTCCTCTCTCATGTCAATATTCAAAGCTCATTCTTAAACTCTGAGTCATGATTGGTTGAACTTGGTTGAAGTCTTTGTTTCTCTAACATTAAAGAATTTTTGATGACGTCTGTTTCTCATGTATTCAACACTTGAGTATGACTGACTACACTGAGTATTTTTTAAATCATTGAGTCTGCAGAAGCCTCGGCTCTGCACTTTTTGATGTGCTGGTGTGCCGCTGTAATTATCTACTCTGACGTCATACAGTCCCCCCATTCCATTGTCTAAAATCACATATGTTAAAGAACTTTAAAAAAGAAATGTCTTTTCATCTAAGCCGTCATGTCCCCAACACTTTTCAACACATAGTGACGCCCTTGATTAAAGGACTGACAGGAGAATGAAGCAACAAGAAGGTTTTGCACTGTGTTGTTCAGAGTTATTTTTATCTTTTGGCTGTAAATGTTTTTGTCATGTCGTGGTCGGGTGTGACTCATTTGGTTCTGACCAGTCACTAGATTGCAAGTCTCGGCACATGAAAGTCCCACCAGAAAAGAGCGATATCCACAGATTGATATGAATACTGGTAATACAAGCTGCTCTCACTATATATTCTGCCGTAAAATCTGGACTATACCTTTTAAATTACCGACGGCTTGTCCTCAGTTTAACTTCAGTTCAGCCTAAAACTTTGAACCTCGCAGGCATATGAAGATTTAGTATGCCGTGGTTTGGCATAGGTGGTCGGTGTGTGTGTGTGTGTGTGTGTCACAGACAGTTGGAGAACACTCCAGTGTAACCACAAGTAGCTCTCTGCAGGAGAGTCCCGCTGCAGTTGTGTGTTTGAATCCTGAATTTCATTCATTTTCAGAGTTCTGTTCATAGTTTCCATGCAGACAATGAATGAAGCAGCTGGGAGTGATTTCCTCACACTCCTTTTATTCTTTCTGTCTTTGTGTTACTTTCTCAGAGCTGTTGCTTTATGTGGTCATTTGTTTTATTCATTTTTTACATTTCTATCTATAAATCCTTTTTGGTAGTGTTCCTACCTTCTCCTGGCATTCCTTTTATCTTTCTGTCTTTGAACCACACACTAATTAAAACTCATTCATCCTCAGAGATGCTGCACACGCGCGCGCACACACACACACACACACACGTAAGCACAGGAACATTTGTGTCAGACTGTAATTGAGCGAGCAGAACCTGGCTTACTGAAGAGTATTAATAGAACAGAGAGAACAAGAGTGGAAACATTAATCCTAATACTCCTCAGTTCAGGGTACAATTATCATCTGATCTTTTGTGCTTTATATCCCCGATCTGAGACTTTAGTCTCACTGTCTCCTGCATGATGCTCATCCAGCGTTCGTTAGAGAATTAAAGCACTTTATTACTGAGGCAGGACTTGGACAGAAAAGGGAAGCCTGTTCGTCCTGACCGCTGACAGTCTGCCAAATTCGGCCTCACCGTCTCTTTAACGGCTAGTGCTGATGCATCGGGGTACAGTCTGTTGTTTCTAATGTATATCAGTGCCCTGAGGGCACAGCTAACATGCATGGTTAGGATCATACAAGTTCCAACTGCCGCTGCACATCTCTAAAACTACTTAGATCAAGTGTCTTATTGACTTTTATTAAATCCATTCACACAGGTTTCGACTATGTAATGAAGAACTGATATGTCAGCACAGAGTCCCGCACTTCGCTAACACCTGCTAGGCTGACAATATTCATTTTAAAAAACAGAATATAATGTGCTGATAGCCAGCGTTAAGATTGAAACATAGACAGGATCACATTGCAAAATCCATGGGCTGCATGTATTTACATGAGCAGAGATTGTGTAAAATACTGATGTAGACTCAGTGACCATGTTAACATGCACACTAATAAATCTGATTATCTGATTTTATGGAGTTACCAGATGTAATATGCTTTATCAGATAAAAGCAGTTGACATACACACTTGTAGTTTTCTGCCCGCAAAGCAGGAGAGCTTTATTTTGCAAATCCCACATAAGGACAGCCCTGCCTGGTGGTCACGTTGACAGGATGTTTAAAAAGAAAAATGTTGAAACAGTTTGACTTCATGTACTCTGAAAGAATTCCAACTAATTGACTGAATCATGTAAACCTGTTTTTCCATTATCGCATTACTAAAGTGCATGTAAACAGGTCAAATCAGATAATTATCATAACCTGATTATTCCCAGTTATTGGATTATTGTGGTCATGTCAACGTGCTCAGTGACGTCATCCGTAGTTTTCAGAAGAGACGTTGTGAATCTCAGTGTGGCGGCTCTGAACGTCCCTATCTTGGCTGTGCAGGGCTCCATGTAACTCCCAGATAAACCAAAAATGACAAAGGGGTGGAGCGAGGGTGGAGCTGATGGGAGCAGAATGAAGCCCAGCGGCTGACAGCTAGCTAGACAGCGAGCAGCTAGCTGTCACTCAAGTGAGCCATGGCCTCAATTAAGCCTTCTTTTGAAGGAATAATAGAAGCGAGTGAGTAATACAAACAAAGCAATTCCTCCTAGGGTTATGAATCTATAAACATGCTTATTTATGCTGCCATGTTAGTCAAAAAGGTTCGACTTTCTGGGTATACACTTATCAGGATTTTACGCATGGTGCAGTGCGTGAAATGGAGATTTCTGCCGGTCAAACAACGAACTTACAGTTCATCACCTGACTATTTTGAATAGGGATAAATTGATTTCATCACGGGGCTCTCCCAGACTTTCCAAATACTATTGAACCAACTGGACCAAACCATGACCGTGAAACAAGTCATTTCACTGAGGTCGTGATGCTCACAAAAATCAAGCTGCTTCTTTCACAATTTTAGCTCATAGGAGAAGGCTTGTTTGGGCCCCGGTGCGTCATGTGACGTTGTAATTACACAGTTTGGCCACTATATACAATCGTCTTCACTGCCTGGTGCTTTTCCTGAGGGCTTTGGCTTGTGGAGCTTCTTGTGTGGCTTCATTTTTCAGTGCTGGAGGTCGCCACTTGATTCATGCAAGGACATACACATTACATTACCACAGTACCCACGGTCCTCAATGGTTATACGAAAAAGAGTTTTGAGTGCAGAACACAACCATCGGGAGCAAAGCGCAGCTGTAGTTGCTGAATAAGATTTAATCCACACTTTTGTCCAGATAGTAAAGAGTCCAATGTTTAGATCGTGAGTGCCGATGTCACAACTCAAAAACAGTTGTATAATTGCAGAGCTGGTTGTTTAAAAATGCTGCTCATTGACAAGTCTGTTAAATTTAGGTGTAATTACGTTGAACCTCCGACTGTTTTTGTGCCCTACTCGAAATCATGACGTGACATGACATGGACAAGTAGAAGGTTGGTAATTACAGTAACATACATGACATGAACCCAGGATTAGTAGCTTAGAGACAGAATTCGAAGCTGTGTGTGTGTTCGTCAGTCTCGTACAAGCTGTCCTCTCTGGGACTTGTACTTGTAGCCTACAAAGTCTTGTTTCTTTTCTTTAATGTGGCAGATTTATTTCAACAAATTGTTCTGCTGATGATTCTACCAGACGAGTTTCATGTCCATCTAAGAGCTGAAATACTACTACAGTGGCATCGTTTTGTCTATATGCAAAATATGAATAGGACTTTCACTTGAAGAACCCTAGCTGCCTGACATATCCACCCATTCATAACAAATGATGATTCTGTATAGTCGAAGATGCTTATAATTCGTGCTCGTCTTACGGTTTGTGATGTAAGTCACAGATTAGAAATGTGTGTGTTGTTGCAGTGAATGCGGCGCCTCTAAGTACCTAACTGTCACCAGGCTCCTCACACACATACACTCACACACACTCACACATTCCATGTCTGACCACTCGGTCTAACTTTTTCCTCTCTACAGACAGCTGCTGTCTGGAGACTGAAAACTGATCCAGAGACAGAGAGAGAGACTGAGAGAGAGAGAGGGGGAGACTGAGAGAGAGAGAGAGAGAGACTCAGAGAGAGAGAGAGAGACTGAGAGACTGAGAGAGAGAGAGAGAGAGAGGGAGAGAGACTGATCTGATAGCTGAAACACGTGTTCCGTGTTTTAACATTTGGTATCTCTCTGTCTCTAGCTCTGTCTTTCCTTGAGGAAGGCACCTTGGGCTTCCTCTAGACCTCTGACCTCTGGTTAATCATGTTCATGTGTGTGTGAAAGTGTCTCAGCAGTGTGTGTGTGTGTGTGTGTGTGTGTGTGTGTGTGTGTGTGTGCAATGCAATGAATGGGCGACTCTCTGTATCAGCCAAATAACCACACAGTCCAGCAGGTTACCTCTATGGGTGAAACAGGACATTGACGTGGTTTTTGGAACTTTAATGACTTTTACATGACTTGATATTTACTTCATGAAGCCTTGACCCACTGGCTAGACTTACAGCTAGCAGATGATACTTCCATCAAATTGAAATGTAATAAAAAAGCAAAATATATGATGGATCATGTGCAAATATTCCCACTTTATACCTAGGACCTGTTTTTGAATAAGGACAGGTTTTTAACCCTAATGCTTACCACTCACTCCTCAACCCAACCAACCAACCCAACCAACCCAACCAACCCAACCAACAAAGGCAAACAGTCAGAGGCGGAGAACGTTGGGTCTTTGCATGTGATCCATATTAACACCCAGTAGTGTAGACCAGATGCTCTAGCCAGCCTCTGTTCCACTGGTGGTTGTTCCGTAATACATATCGGTTTCTTTGTAAATTTTGTTTTTCTGAAAGCCAAATCATTGTATTGTTTAAATTCAAAACTAAATGTGTATATTCTACAGCACTTGTTTATAAAATCTGATCACCTCATCGACAGCAATCAACAACATAAATGTTTTCAGCTTCTGGCTCCCATGACTTTCATGCGCACTGTACCGTAGACAGAACCACATGATGCTCTGTGTGGAGGTCATCTCTTCGATTTGTTTGGATTGGATTTACCTCGCACATGCGGGTAATTTAGTGCCAACAGTATATGTGGCCTGGGGAGTGGGACAGCCAGCCAGTGGAAATGCATTATGTCATGTTTGGTTTGAAATGGAAGCTGACTCATCTCCTAAACATCACGTCATGCTCGCTGATTGTAACTGTAGTTCCAATTTACGGCCTGTTTTTGAAGTACTGATTTCCACTAACACTGATGAAGCGAACAGTCTGTTATGGGGAACGTGCCTCCAAGCTGATGATGGAGACACAGTAAATTTGAGGGGTCGATATGGCTTTTTCATGGGCCGGCACCGATACCGATATTTGGAAATCAAGGAAAATAAAAACTGATATTTGGGACCGATGGTCATTTACATTAAATATTCAAATCTGGTCCAAAATTTTGAGCATCTAATGTGAAATAAACCCATGTACAATTTACTCAAGTCCTGTTATAAAGTCCAGTTGAGGTACTTTACTTGTGTATTTCCATTTTCTGCTGCTTTACACTTCCTCTCCAATACATTTATTCCAATCATTTATAATCAGATAATGACAATAGCCCAAGCATATATGTCATGTCCACTCTCTGCTGTAAAACACAGAGCCAGTTAAACTGAACTGCAGCTAGCTAACTAGCAGCAGCCTGCTAGCTGCACTGCAGTGTGCTTATCCGATGTGTAATGATAAGAGGACTTTCTTTTTGCTCCGTATTGCATGACGCAATTCGTCTTGGTGCTGAGTAATGGTTACAGCCCAATGGTCTCGGCCCAGAAGTGTGATTTGTCATTTATCACCCCTGCTGGTATTTAGCCATGCCGACAGTTGGAGTTCTAATTGTTCAGGTTTTTGGAAAAGTTGGGTGAGGTTGAACCAAATGAATTGCATGTGAATAGAAATTTGCGCGTGGTACTCACAGCAGTTGGATCATTCAAGAGCGTATATTTTCAGAGACAATGTCTGTTGTTATCGGTCAGGATGACCCACAGATCCCCCTATGAGAGCTGCTCACATGTCAGTGGCTTATCAAGTGTAAATGTCATGTTTCTGTTTCTGGAAACAGATTTATGTACTTAATACATGCTGTAAGCACCTGGAATCAAGTGTCACCCAATCTACAAGGTACCATTAGAGGAATGTAAGAAATGTATTTTTTCCTGTAATTTGGGCAAACTCCCCCCTCAGAGTCAGAGTCCGTGTTCTACATCCCTCAGTCAGCTTTCACTGAGACCACTGCTGTTTGATCCCAGCCTACAATACGAAAAGATTCTGCTGTACTTGTGAGTGTGTGTGTGTGTGTGTGTTGTGCTGAGTCAGCGCCCTCCAGATGGCATCTCTCCATGTGGTTGGAACGCAGCACGAATGATGTCATCACCCCCAAACCGAAGCTTTGATTTGATTGGCTCGTGCTGAATGAGTCAGATGGTGGAGATGGACAAGAGAAAGGCAGGGAGAGACGCACACACCCGTATATATATAGATACATGTTTACATGTGAGCGCACACACACAGAGTTAGTCAGTAGGTGTGAGTTCCTTGTATTCAAGGCCTTTAGCAAAACTGTGTACACGCGTGTGTGTGTGTGTGTGTGTGTGTGCAGCAGCCTTGAGTCTATAATAGGAGGAAAAGCTCATTGTGATCGTGGTGGAAACAGCAGGGAGAGTCTCATAGTGAGTCAATTATCCAGAAATGAGGAGTAAGTTAAACTGACTTTACAGAGAGAGAGAGAGAGAGAGAGTGTGTTGTCTCTCTAATAATTGCATTGTATATATTTTGTTTCCAGCCATTGTCCCTTTATGAGAAGAAGCTCCCCTATAGAGTATGCATCATCTGCTGCGAGTGTGACCTGAGTGTGATGCCTGGCAAGCACTTCACTATTACATGCGCTCTCTTTCCGTCTGTGTGTGTGTGTGTGTGTGTGTGTGTGCGTGTGTGTGTGTGTTTGTGTGTGTGTTTGCACCAGTTTGGGAGTGTGGTTGTGAGAGACGGCGAGCGAGAGAGCAGTGTGTGGTTTGCGTTGGAAGAGTGATGGATGTGGTTTTCCTCTGCAGGGGAAACTGGAGCCGAGGCCATTAAAGTGTGTGTGTGTGTGTGTGTGTGTGTGTCAGTGTGAGGGATCCAGATAGGAAACATATTCAGCCTGCAGTGTTAAGGAATATATGCAGGTAGTATGGTAAAATAATGAGACAGAAATGTATTATTCATGCTCGGTATGATATAGTCGGTGCTTGACACGACTGCTTACTGCCGATAGAAGCTGGACTGAGCGTGTCGGGTCAGTCACTCAGCAGTCAGGAGATCAAATCGCTGAAACCCGTCCGTGTGATGTTGCCACTTCTTTTCCAGAAGAATGAGTTACATCGCCGGCCTCCAGTTTGACGCTTCAGCAGAACAGGCTGGCAAAAAGTCCAGAGACATTGTGTTAACAACCAGTGGAGAGTCTCAACATGTGGGGCCGATTACAAGTGGCGCATCTGCTGCATCAGCGTAGACTACTGATATCATCAGTTAACACATTATCTGGGCATCGACAGAAAATCTGAGGAGTAAACCCCAGCAGATTCCTCACACTTGCTAACATGACATATGTCTTTGCCACAAGTGTAGCAGGAGATATTGTTCGCGAGTCCGCATGGAAAATGTAGGAAGTATGTGGGAGACACTACCGAGATGTACTACTCTTTAAATGAAAACTGAAAGCAGTTTGGACCGGCACAAGTGGGAGTTTTTCTCTGACCGGAGTGGGCAGGTGTGTGTGCCCACATGCACCAAATCTTCCACTTGGGCTGCCCGGTGTTGGACTGTTTTTCACTTGTTTTCCACCATGAAACTACAGTGCGCATATTTGCTGATACTGACATAATTTGATATCGGTGTTTTCCTCTTTAATATCCGTGAAGCCATCCCCATAAACACTGCATGAAGGAGAATTGAGTGTATTCATAAATCAGGGTTCGTACGGGTGCTTGAAATCCTTGAAAGTGCTTGAATTTCCATGTTGCGTTTTCAAGGTCTGAAAAGTGCTTGGATTTTAGTTTAAGTGCTTGAAAGTGCTTGACATTATAACTCTGTGTCTTTCACAAAATTGGGATCAGACTGGATAATTAATTTCTGAAGTTTTTACTATTATGAAACATAATTTTAGATGTTTACAGCATAATACAATGTACATAATTGTGATAAAAAGTGAAGAAAAAAAATCACGAGTATATATATTCCTGTAGATACGTATTTTACCCCAGCAATAAGGTGCTGGAAAATCTTGAAAATGACCCTTATAAGTGCTTGAAAAGTGCTTGAATTTGTCCTTGAAAAATGTGTACGAACCCTGATAAATACACGGTAACAACAGCGGTCATGTCTAAGGTGCTACTGATAAAACCTGAAGAGGTTCAGTAGCTGACTTACAGACATTTCACAGCGCAGTAATTCCACGAACCTTTTGCACTTCGGGCTCCCCTGTTTCAGAGTCAGGAGTTTTTCTTTGACTGAGTTTTTAGTCAGATGTCTGGAGTGGTTAACATCAACTCCAGATATTTTCAGGCTTTTTTTTTTTTCTACGACATAAAACGCATCAGTTAATGCCCCGCAGAGATTTATAAAGTGGTTCAGCATGTCTTAAAAAGCTGTTGCTCACAAGTGTCTAGATGAGACTACAGAGGCTGTCGGGGACATTAAATCACAGCCAACACGGAGACTCATCTGCTCAGTGGTCCGACTTCACAGGCCCACTTTAGCTACAAACTAATCTAACTCTAACTTTACAACTTTTGGCTTGGTCATTTTATAGTAGAGTGTGTATAGTACAGTGTAGCTAGACATTGAAGTCATGCAATGTGTAAATACAGCCTAACTTTAGCATTCTACTTCTGGTCATTTAAGTGGTTAAAGCGGTGATCACGTGTGAAGGTTATCTTGCTGAACTAAACGTGGAGGTGTCACAAACAGAGGTTCTACTGTTGTTATGATCAGATAACCTGTTGCTCCTTTTAAACGAGAAACCAACCAGAGAAAGAAACAGCGAGCTGACAGAGGAGCAGTGCAGTATGCTGTGAGTGAGTGCCATGACTTATATTGCAGGTTTAATGGCATCACCGTGTTGTTATTGAAGGATAGAGCCTCACACATAATAACCTGTGTGATGCAATAACACCGCCATGCTGACAGCTGCAAGACTTTCCGCTGATCAACACACAAAACAGCCATGTGCCGGAAAAAGTTCCGAAGAAGAGAGGCGCTGGCTGTGACCGTGGGTGCAATGCAGGTTTCGAAAGTATTCGAGTAACTGGCTTTGCAAATGTTTTATACGAGGAAGGAAATGTGGTCGGCATGTTGGTCAGACCTCAGGACTACAAACCCCAGTGAGAGAACCTGGAAGTAAACATGAGCGTTCGCTTCCAGGAAGACTGCGGGGTAGCCTCGAGCGACACGGAGACGCAGCTCGGCTGAAGTTCACCGCACCGTCAGCTCTCTCCGTCCGCGTCCGCCTCTTTGCTCATCGCCTCGCTTCTTTGGCTTTTCTGTGCAATTTGGAGCATGAATGAACAAACAAACCAAATGCATTAACAATGGGTATTCATTTCTGTTTCAGTGAAAAAAAAAACCGTGGGATGTGAAAAGCTTGCCTAGCAACAGAACTCAATTGGTTGACCATGTGTGTCGTCTGTTGCTTCGGCTCAGTTGTTCGGTGCGCACTCCCTTCTGTCTGTCTGTGGGACTAAAACATCTGTAGATGACAGTGAAGGTCAGTCTGCTGGTCTGTGCCCAGCTTGAAAGCGTAGAGTTAGATGATGTGTGCCCTGATGTGTATGATCTGTAGCTGACGTGTCATCTGATCAATAATATCTGATCACTTGAATTTGTAACTGCTCTTCAACATTATCTCAATTATCTCAATTCAGCCCATGATTTCAACATGCAGATGAACCAGTCTGACAGATTAGTCAACAATTATATAGAGTCCAGGGCCAGAGTAAGGCTGGATTTAAACTTGTGCTTTAGGGGGCATGTGTAGGTTACACTACTGGCTACAGACAACACACCTCCTCACAAATATACCATGTGCCACGTGGGGCCTGCAGCAACTGTGACTGGCTGCTCGTGTTGTGTTGGCTGCCTCTCCCGACATGTTTGTGATGCCAGCAGCAGTTTGTCGAGAGGACACATTGACACACGAAGGAAGTTAAAGAAGGACTCTCAGTAGTTTTCTCCTTTGCACTTACCAAACAATTACGCTGCAGGCCTCTGCTGCTGCGACCCGTCCTACAGTCCCAAAGTGTCAGTGTTTGACGAGAGCTGGGAATGAGACTCACAAACCAACTTTACTTACAAATAGAACCTTATTGTGTTTTACATTTTAGGGCATTTAGCAGATGCTTTTTTTGTCCAAAGCGACTTACAGTAATACATAAATACTGTAGGAGCTAAGCTACTGAGGTGTGTCCGCTCAGACGACTTCATTGACGCGCTGATTACTTCATTACGGCTCGATTTATGCTTCGAGACAATGTTTCTTTCTCGAACAATCGGTCCATTTATTGTCCACTACACATTTTCTTTATGATCTTCAAACTAACTATTTATCCTTTGCAAACACAATGGTGATAACTTAAATGCAGCAACAAGCTGCGTCAGCGGTGAAACACTAATTACCTTCTTGGCGGAAACACCCGCCCACACAAAGGTAGGTTCCTACTTATAACATTCAGTGCTAATTACAATAGTGACACCCAATTACATAATTCACATCGTAGCAACAATATCATAGCTCCAACACATACATTGATGGCGGTGGCTGCCATGCAAGGTACCAACCAGGACATCAGGAGCAGTTTGGGATTCAGTATCTTGTCCAAGGACACTTCAACTTGCAGACCAGGGGAATTGAACCAACGACCTTCCGATGACAAGATGCTGGCTCGACCCCTGAGCCACAGTCGCCCGAGTTCTATTACATCTAGAAGTTATTTGGTGTGATGCTTTAATTATAAATCCAAACCTACAACATAGCTATCAATGGCAGGACTCCTGTGCATCAACTATAAATCCAGCTTAATGCTGCTGCTGTTGTATAAAGTCAACTTTACTGTATTGTTCCTTTGCTCAAGGCCCTGTAGCTTTTGCCTCTGATAGTGGACCAAGTGGAGATGGAATTT
Source organism: Sparus aurata (assembly GCF_900880675.1). NCBI lineage: Eukaryota > Metazoa > Chordata > Actinopteri > Spariformes > Sparidae > Sparus > Sparus aurata. Next base: position 7,407,501 of record NC_044195.1, on the reverse strand, counting down.
TGAATTGAGGGGTGCCGTTTAGCTCAGTTGGTAGAGCAGGCGTCCCCGGGGTTTGAGTCCCAGCGTGGGGCCCTTTGCTGCGTGTCACTCCCCCCCCCCCCCCCCTCTCTCTCTCTCTCATCCTGTTTCCTGTCATGTCTTTAGCTATCCTGTCAATAAAAGCCAAAGGCTAAAAAAAAAAGGACATTTTTAATTGAGCTTCGTCACATATATCTATATCCAGATATAGACTGCATGTTAGTAACACAATGAAGCATGACCCCAACAAATTTAACATTTGCTCCTGTAAAGGTGATTTTAGTGGTAGCTTTGCAGCTCTGGCTGCCATATTTACACTGAGTGCTCTCCACAGATGTTTCTTGGTAAAGACTTTACACATTACTAATGGCTGTTTTGAAATTCAACGCTAAACTGTGAGAGCCTTTATAAGGACTCAGGCACAAATGTAGTAATAGATACAAGCAGCTGATGCAATCCAATCCTGACAGTTAACACATGCTGACGTGACTGAGCGACAAGTGTCGCTTTGATGGGACTGTTGTAGCCCACGCCAACGTCATTGATTGATGAACAGATAATAACAGCCCAGCTGAAGCTTGGTGGATTTAAGCCTCCGCAGCCATTAAACCAAGAATACTTCACAGCGTCACTTTGAATACTTCGAGCATGTAAAATACGAAACATTAGATGTGATCTCCGCCACTGTCTCCGTGGTAACACATGAGGCTCGGCAGCCGGTTGTCGGGGGCAGCTGTTGCTAGGGTGCAGACGGCCTCACCTGTTGCCTTTCGGAAGACATTTAGGCACACACATGACCCGAGTGGGTGTGTGTGAACCAATGTGACACATGTTACGGTCCCTTACGGACCCATGGCAGTTTAGTTTTGCATAAAGCTGGTAGAGTGAACGTTATTCAAAACTATGAGTGAGAGTGCACACACACTCTCACTCTCACTCACGCTCACATTCAGTTTTCTTGTGGACTTTTGTTTTTACAGGAAACTGACGATGAGTTAGAGTCGTGTTTGGCTGAGGCTCTGCATCGTTCTCTGCTTGGGCTGATATTAGTTACCGTCAAATATTTGCCATCCTAAGCTTTATTTTCCACAATGTCCTCGACTAGCTGCCCTCAACATATTATGCTAATACACTTTTACACAAAAAAGTCCCTATTTGATATTGTTTTGTTATATGAAAGCGTATAAGCATATAATATAAATAAAATACTATAATTACATATTACCATCCCCCCACCCCAATGATGATAATATAATTTATGGTGGTATTTGGGCAGGACAATATCTTGATCTCAAATTAAGCCCACTGTTCACTACACATATAACTCTCAATGATACATTGAAGCACACAACTTGTCCATTGCCAGATGCAAGTACAGAGTTGTGTGTCCCCTGCTTTAAGACAAGTCTGGCTTTGAATAAAGTAAACTGTATTCTTTGGGAAACAATGCATACAAGTCATTTTAAGAAAGTCTAGTAAATCATTAGTTCATTCAGCACTACAGCTGTGCATCATATTGTCTTCCTTATCAGCCTCCCCCAGCAGTCACTCGTGCAGCTTTGTAAAAGCAGGAGCTCCAGGATGATTACACGCTATAGAATAACTCTGATGCAAAGAGCTGGTGTTTACATTAACTCAGCACTTCTTAAATGTACTTTATGATGAATATGTTTTAGGGTAAAAGGCTGCTGCGGGCCCTTATTGTGAAAAATTAGCAACATTGCTAATGTTGGCAAAAGTTGACTCAATTAAGTCAATGTGGACACTGTTTCAGCACATTTTGGTTGCAAATGATTGCATGAAATGTGAACTTTAAGCCTCCTGGGATAAAACAGTCAGTTCACAGGAGGTCTGCAGATAGGCAGCTGGGTTTTGGAAAACGATGGAGACACACACTGGCAGTCCAATCAAGCATGCAAGAGACTTTGAGAATTTAGACTAAAATTCAAACTTAAAGCAGTTCACCAAAAATGAAAATTCAGCCATCATCATTTCATCCTCACTCTAGTAGACAGTCGGGTAAAGTCTTGTAGTTGACAACACTTTTCTAGAGCTTCACAGCAACAAACAAACGGAGTTTAACAAGTAGAAGTAGCAGGGGACTTGTTTTAAGATGTAAAAAAAACAACTGAACAAAAAAACACAAAATGGCTCCATACTTATGTCTGGTGTACAGTCAAATTAAGTTTTTCACTTGGAAAAAGAATTATGATGGTTGAGGAGTTGGCACAACCTGTATGACTGTTTCATTTTCAGTTTGCTGTGTTCAGCACCTAAAGATGACACTTCCTGTCCTACCTCAGGTGTTATTCTAACTGAGAAAACAGCGTCTGATGAGCTCATGTCGACTTATTTGAAATCCTGACACATCTGAGACGAAGACGGTGCTTCAGAGTTCGGGTACCGGAGTATAATCATCCTTCTCGAAGTGCTTGTTAGATGTTTTTCGACGAGAGAACGTAAAGTAAAGTTGAAGTGGCAGGTGTTTACGAGCGGCTCTGTTTATACGATGCAAATTAGCCTTCTTTCTATTGTGATCAGATTCACATCACAGACGCCTGCTCCGCTCTGATAACAACGGTGTCCTGACCGACGCCACTTGATTTGTTGCATTTCATGTTCTCGGGATTGCAAGAAAAGCCGAGGCTGCCACATCAAGATTAAACACAAAGTATAATACACAGCGCCTCTGCGGGCTCCCACAGGAGAGGAGAAAGGACAAACAGAGAGAACATGTTGACTATCCTTTCATCCCTCTCTCTCTCTGTCTCTGCCTCCCTCTCTCTCAGACACACTTTTGATCCGGCATGTGTTTTCCCCATCAGTGATGTTCACCGCATATACACATATCCAGCGTATGTTTGTACAGTAGCGACACAGCAGTGATTACAGCAGCATATGGCTGTTAAACACAGCCGTCTGAATAACTTGGGCCCGTTGAATTGACTCTACACACACATTCACACACAGGCTGGATAGGCTTTATAGACTTACAACCAAAAAAAGTCAAATCCTCAGACAGAGGAGAACCTGAATGGTTTCACAGTCTTCATCTGTGCCGCCATGCTGACCTGGAATATGGCAGTGCACCTTCTGTGTGTGTGTGTGTGTGTGTGTGTGCGTGCGCGAGGCTGACATCATCCAGAAACCAACTGGAACATCTGCTAACTATTGGTTCACTGATGGAAGAAGACTTCTAAGTGTGTGCATGTGCGTCTAGTGAACTCTATCTTCATTCAAGACTCTGGTAGCTGAAATAGTAGTTTCAAAAATAGCATTAAAGCTATGAGTATGAGTGGTAACAGTTGCATCACTGGCAGCAGGAATGAAATCTGTATCAGTTGTAGGATGAAATAAGTACGCAGTTAAAGATCTCTGAGATCAGAGATCACATGATCACATGATTAGTGTTTGAACAAGTCAGCATTGTATGAGGACCTACTGGGAGCTATGGGTTGGGTTTTCTCTCACCCATGATTAAAAAGAAAACAATGGCGTCTCTTTAAGAGGTTAGCGTAGCTGCTGCTAGGGCATCAGTCATATCTGAACTGGAGAGGGATTTGATTTAAAGTAGACTAAAGAACAGCATTGAAGGCTTTTCTCAATGGAAAAGATGTCTTCTTCCGACTGGTTTCGGCAAACGTTCGATCCATCAACTGGCTGCACTGGTGGTAGAGCCCCCCTTCTGCTGGTGTGATTGGTTGAAGTTAGCCCATGATAGACAGCTATCAACGGATGGTTCGTCCAATTGCCTGCCAGGTGCTTTTTGAAAGTGCCTGCCCTTTTCTAAACAGTTTCCATGGATGCCTTCCCAGATGGTTCCGATTGACAAACCCTCTGGCATGTCAGGTTATTGATCTTGAGGATCTGCACTCAACAAACACTTCAGATGACTCCGTTTTAGAATTGTTGACATATGTTTTGAGACTGAGACAATGGGTTTTGTTCTCAAATCCAAACCAATGTTTCAGTTGTTTTGTCTAACGTCTTCATCTGTAGGTGGACAGCTTGTGTTCAAGACATTTTTTGAAGATATTTTGTACAAATTGGAGTCATAAAAAAAGTGAATTTGTTTAAGTGCTGGAACTTATAGTGGTTCAAAATCCCCAAAAGTTGTGACATAATGCAAACATTATTTAGGCAAAGGGGTGCTGCAGTAGCTCAGTTGGCAGAGTTGTGACCCATCTACAGAGGCTTTGTCCTCCCTGCAGCAGCCCAGGGCTCGAGTCCGACCTGCGAGCTTTGTTGCGCGTCATCCCACCTCTCTATCGTCCCATTCCCTGTCATCTCTCAAGCTGTCCTGTCAATAAAGCCACAAAAAGGCCCCAAATATGTATTATTTAGACAAATCATACTGTAACAATGTCAGCAACAATTCAGGCGATTTTTTTTTATTTTCATAGCACCAAATAAGATATCAGAAATGATCCCAGGCACACAGAGCACAGCTAGACCGGACTCTTTTTAATATTGAAAAGAATCCTGGACTCTTGATAGCTGTAATGACCGGAGGGACTACAGATAACAGTCCAGCAGGGACATTTGGAGAGCAGATTAAAGCTACCTGTGATTGGTCACAGATCTGTCAGTTGAATTGCTCTGATAGTGTGCCAGTAGCTGTAGCTAATGGCAACAGCTCATTGCTTGTTTGGTTTGATGTGAAGGGCAGGTAAAGGCAGAGGCAGCCTGATAATCAGACTGAAGCAGCAACACATTCATTTAACCTTTATTAGCCAGCGTCTCACTGGGAGGAGGGGTTCAGGGGTAATGTGTCCATATCGTGTGCAGGTGGAGGTTGGTGTAGCATTGGCTTGGGGAAGTTGACGATTTTCAAATGAATCAAAGAAATGTATCTGTATATGAGGGAGCTGTCATTTCTGTGGGTCAACTTTCACCTGGAAAACTGAGTCATCCACGCTGTTTCCATTCGTCCGTCACGACTGTTAATAAATGCAGCTGCTGATGACCCTTTGGTTCCACTGGACACATCGGTTTCACCGCGCGAGAAGCTATTTTGTTCCGACTTCATTGTGCTGTAGATGACGAGTCCTCACAGGATGTTTTATATTGAACGTGGACTGGATGCACTCTGTCGTCCTGCTGTCTGACTTCCTGTCTGGAGCGATCCGCTCTGTGCTGACTGACACGGCTGCGGTTCACTTCAGTCGAGTATAGACTGGTATTCTTTGCGACGACTGTTGGTGGAGACGGGCCAGGTGGAATCTGGCCGGGAAGATGGTTGCCTGCTAAGCTCTGATTGGTTAATTGCTCCTGACTGGAGGAGACAGTTGTCATTGGGGAAAACCCGGACTGTAGTTTTTGAATGCCACTCAGGTTGTAATTCGGCAATCTGGGAGCAGACTACAGAGAGTATAACAGCAGCTTTCTGTTCATCAGACAGAGTTGAGTTATTACCTCCTTTTCAGCAGCTGTCTCTATTAGATTGGACTATGTTACATTTTAGGTTACAAGATGGAATATGACTACATTCTTCTCCTCTTGTGGATGAAAACACAGAAGAAATGTGGACCTAATAATCAGAAAGAAATTTAACCAACGCGTTTTCTCATTTTGAACTTCTCCGACTCGGCATGTGTTGCTAGGAGACCAGCGGGGAAAAAGCCGGCCCGGCGTTCTGCAGCAGTCTGTTAGCATAAAAACACCCAGTGAATAAAACTTCTAATAACCGTGAAGGACTGACCGTGTGCCTGGCCTCATTTACATGCCAGCAACGATGAAAGTAATGAGTTCAAATTGAGCCGGGGCAGGTCACTGTCTGTCTGGGAAACTCTGCTTGGTTACACTGGAACAACATCAGACGATTTTGTGATCAGCGTGCGGATGATCTGTGCCGCTGATCATGTCTGACATGGACAAGGCAATATTAGGTCTTCAGGTGCTGTCAGGCTAGCTGTTCTAGATGTTCAGAATGTGCGGACCGGACATGAGAGGGAAGGCTGCAGTCGTCGGGCTTTGGAGCGTGTGTCCTTTGAAAGTTGTTGTCTGATTATGCTAACTAAGATATTATCCTATTACTACATGTGATGGTTAGTTATGGATGAAGCCTTACAATTAAATAAGGCACTGCTTTTCTCTTCAGCTCAAATAAAACCCTACATGGTCACGCATGTGCAGCCAAATGTGTTTTTTAACTGGTAAAGTAAAGCTACAAGAAGAACTACTGTGACCGCACCACTCACACACACACACACACACACACACACACACACACACACACACACACACACACACACACACTGGCTGTCCTTTCCAGATACATTAGGCTTCTGCTGCCTTTTTAATATTTGGCCACAGCAGTGCTGATGTGGGAAATGAGCCTCTCCCCTCAGATGAACGTACAACACATTCACGGTGATTTATACAGCATTAATAAGAGAAACAGACGTCTGTTGGCTGTCTGAGCGTCCTCAGTGTCACCTTCACTGTCTGCTGAAAAGCTTGTACCTCTCGCTGGCTGAGGTGTTTAACTACGTGAACAGAGCTTCAAACTGCGGGCATCTGACTGCTTATCTCACTGTGACTGCATTATGACGATAGCAGTCCTTCCTGTAAGGTTGGGTCATCACTCGTTTCCTGTGCGCTGCGTCTAAGAGCTTATGTGTGCATGGGGGGGTTATCAGTGTTAATGGCTGCAGCAGGACTGCATGCTGACCTTTGACATCTACACGTCTGGAAACGTTGAACACCAGCTATGTCTCCCTGCGTGTGTGCAGCCGTGCATATTGTGACCTTACCCCTGTTGTCAGACACAAGAATAGACAGAGATAAAATGGATCGCACACACGCACGCGCACACACACACACACACACACACACACTGCTAGGAGTTACGCTTCCTGACGGTAACCTTGCTCTGACAAAAGAAGCACATTACACACAGCAGAGTGCATTCAAGGTAGAATGTTTATGGGTTTCCTTTGGTAGTGTGGGAATAAATGTTTCTCTAATATTTGGTTCCTGAGAAGTGTGTGTGTGTGTGTGTGTGTGAGTGTGTGAGTTTGTGTGCATCAAGGTTGTTGTCGTGATATAAAGGTTGTGTGTGCAGATCACATGACGTCCAGGTTGCCCGCCTGTGTGTAACCATTTTGTCCTGGAGTTCAGGGGTAACCATAGCAACCAGTAAAATACATCACTAGAACACATGGGAAATACTGGCACCACGAGCACACACACACGCGCGCACACACACAAGCACACACACACACACACACACACACACACACACACACACACACACACACACTCCTCAGGAACAAAACATTAGAGCAACATTTATCCCCCCAACCAAAATGAAAAAAAAAATGAATGCTCTCTGAGAGACAAGTGTGCATGAGTGTGTGTGTGTGTGTGTGTGTGTGTGTGTGTGTGTGTGTGTGTGTGTGTGTGTGTGTGTGTGTGTGTGTGTGGATGGGGCGGTGACTGAGTGAGACTCATTAGTCCATTACTGTTGAGAGGAAACAGCTTTTGTCATTCCAACACACACAGGAAGCTGTCAGTCTTGTCTACTCTGGACAAACACACACACACACACACACACACACACACACACACACACACACACACACACACACACACACACACACACACACACAGGCGCACACACACACACACTTCCTCGTCCTCGCCTGTATAAATTATGCTGTTGTACAAAAAGCTGCTGATGTTGGCAACACCCACTCTGTTCTCTCCTTCATTTCCTGGAACACAAAGTGTGCTTCGACTGTATGCAAATCATTTCAGTTTTAATATCAAGCCTGACAGATACAGACTCATGTGTTGTGGCCTGACCTCACCTCCGGTCCTCAACCATCCAGCTGTGTCTCCCAGGGAGGAGCATCGGGAAATTGTCTGTTAAATGAAACCGCAAGCTAGACAGAGACAGCTTGTTGTGTGTCCTCAGATCCATTCATTAACATTGCCAGTCGAAGGGAACAGTTGAGGTTGATTTTGATTTAAGGGCTGCTATTAAAAATTCACATTGTTTGGCAGATTAGGTCATAGATAAAGCTTAGAAAGGCTGTTTTATCCAATTAATGTGTCACATTAGTTATCTCGGGCCATTCTTTTAGAGCTGTCCGTCCGCAGTAAAAACACTCTATTTGTCCTCTCTGCAGATACAAAAACACTAAATCACAGCCAGCTTCAAAAAATCATTATTTAGTGGTCACGATGACATCTTACAATGTGACCATAAATGCGTGTTAATGACAGCAGTTGCGCTGTGAATTTGTCTACACTGACATTTCAAATGATGAGAACCTCTGGAACAGCAAAGCAGCATGTGAACACTCCGGAGGCTGGTTTGGTGGAGAGGGAAGCAGGTTTGGTCTGAAGTGAGTGCTGAAACAGGGAGAAAGAAAGAAGCGTCAGGTGAATCTGGGTAATCTTGGACATTGAGTTATTTAGGACACCTAAGATCAAGTGTTATTTTCTTTTTCTTACAAACAACTGTCAGCAGTACTTTTCGTATACGTTAAGCTTGGATGTCATGTGGATAAAATCACATGACTGCATGGGGGTGATGCCAGAGAGGGGGGCGGGGCACTTGTCAGTCACGAAGCAGCTGTCGGAATTGCATGACGAGGTCAGTGACATAGGATTGTGATCAGATTAATGTTAAGGGTGTACATCTGTCATAGATAAGAAAATTTTTTTAGCTGTCCCACTTTATCAAATGTAATTGAGAATGTGGTACAGCATGGTTGAAGTACACACAGCAACCATACAAGACATACACACATGACATACATACGTAAAAGGACTGCCTGGGAGGCTGAAGGATCAACTTCTATAAGCACATGTAACTTATTTCCTCTCATTATTAGCAGTGTAGTTATTGTCATCAAATTAAACAGATATCGTTTGTTTTAGGACCATGGCAGTTGAGTTTATTGTGTTAAAGAAGATATACACTGAGAGAGTTTACATGAAAAAACCTTTGTGCGATCTGTGCGACCAAATGTATGTCTTGTGACAGGGTGAATGGTGTCTCTGTCTCTTGTTTGTGCACTGTGTGACGTCAGTGAGAGGGTTGGGCCGACAGAGGGTTACGTACATGTTTACATATATATTTGTATTAAAGGAGAACTTCGGTCGATTTAAACATGCAGCTTCATTGCTCAAGCTACCCTTGACTTGCCAGTACCGAAGACGCGAACAAATTTGGTCCAGCCATTACAGAGCTCCGTGAACGGAGACTTAGCATTGACAGCTAACAGCATGGGGTCAGAACTTTACACTGTGTTTTAAGCGTCTTAACATGCTCCACATCTCACACCAAAAGTTATGCAACATCAGCAGACACCTTAGCACACAGCACTGTAGCGTGTATGACTCAAACTGAATAAAAAAGTAGTTAAAACAGTGTGTTTGTGCAAGCAGCTACTTACCTGTTTGTTGACATCGGCGTCTTCCGGTAGCTAGACCAAACTAGTCAATCCGTCGAGCGTGCACTTACTCCCTCACTGGCGGAGACGGAAACGTAATCCAGCATTTTCGTGTTTATGTTCATAATGTACATGTCCATGTTACAGCCTGTCATGGGCCATGAGCCTTACAATAGCCTGTTAAGCCTGTTAAGTGCACACTCGATGGATATGCTAGTTTCGTCTAGCTACCGGAACACACGGATGTCAACAAACAGGTACATGGCTGCTTGCACAAACACACTATTTTAACTACTTTTTTATTCAGTTTGAGTCATACACGCTACAGTGCTGTGTGCTAAGGTGTCTGCTGATGTTGCATAACTTTTGGTGTGAGATGTGGAGCATGTTAAGACGCTTAAAACACAGTGTAAAGTTCTGACCCCATGCCGTTAGCGTTCAATGCTACATCTCCGTTCACGGAGCTCGGTAATGGCTGGACCAAATTTGTTCGCGTCTTCGGTACTGGCAAGTCAAGGGTAGCTTGAGCAATGAAGCTGCATGTTTAAATCGACCGAAGTTCTCCTTTAACCACAGTGGTGTCACACAAGATTTCTACATATTGTTGCTTTAAAGTTTATAGGAGAGCTTTGGTGCTTGTTTGTAGCTTACCTCACCTGAGTTGTTTGGCGCGGTAACATCTGCATTAGTGGTTTTCATGTGTGTGAACAGATCGTCCCACTCACACTACATATGGACTATTAGTGTCATGATACTGGAATTTCGAACCTTGAAATAATATACAAAAGTGACACAACGCTGAGTCATAATTTAATACTGTCATTAAAGGAAACGGGAATTTAACAAAATAGTAACACTTTTGCAGTTGAATTGGATACCTTAGTTAGTTAACTATATACAGCATAAATGTCTCTTTTTATACCACAGTACACTTTAAAAACAATCTACACCCCAAAATGATTCTGCTGAATATTAGCATTGACAAATATAAAATCTGTCACAACATGAACACACTCTAAGTTAATTTGTCTAAGTTGGATTTTAAATGTTGACATATTGTGCTCTTAGCCTCTGTGTGCGTGAAAATAAAACCTGACATTTTCATGCAGTCTGAAACTGTATCGTGCCGTCACTAATGTGGCTGGAAGCAATGCAAATGGAACAGCAGAAGCCTGGACATAAAATCCATTCACAGTAGGCCCAGTGGAGAGGAATGAGGCCTGAGGAAACATTCAAAGCAGCTACACTGCAGTATTTACTCTGGGACTTCCCAAACTACTACACCAGTGGTTTAAGACTTTTCATCCTATTTTTCTACATCTGACATATTCTTTACTTCACAACTGGGAAGAGAAGGCATGTTTCTGATACTTCCCCCGAGACTTCAGAAAGACAGCGGGGTGGTGCTTTCATGCGGTGGAGTCACCTGCAGCAGATCCAGCTCTGTAGGTTCAACAGCTCCTCCAGCTTTGAATGAAAACAATTTCCTGCAAGCCATTTGCACGCTGTTACATGAGGCAACATTAAACTGATCAATTAGACCATCAGCCTTGAAGGACGGTAATGCTCGTGACTAATTGCTCAGTTGCTGGATTGTGGACGCCTCTGATTGGTCACGTGTCGTGAACGCCCTCCGAATGTGGCTGAGCGATCTGATTTCGGTGCATTGCTTATACGTTGGTGATGCACATACCCGAATGTTTTCCAGTGGTTCCTCAAATACGGTTATCAAACAGAAAAATGTAGTAGAAGCAGGTTATTTTACAGTTGAACCATTAGGTGATTTGAGGGACGTCCCCCTTAATGTCCAAAATTTGTCCAAGTAGTTAACCTGTTGTCAGCAGTTGACTGATACATGGACTGCTGTCGACCAGTAACTGATAAACTTTTGAGAATTCTTACATTTTTTGGAGTTTTTCTATTTTAACAGTGCAGCTTTTCTAGCCTCCACGAATCTAGCAGAACACTTGACTGCACTTTAAATCTCGTGTGCCGTTCAAATCTGTGTATTGTGTTGAGCGGTGCATGGAATACCCTGAACATGGTTTTCTCCATTACACAAAACTTTTTCATATCGCCGCATATCAGACAACATACAGGCTGATGCCAGTATATTAAATATCCTCCATTACTATCAGCCAACCGATATCGGTCTGGAAATGGTGGATTTGAATATGACAATGGGCTCCTCAGCCTGGCTTCTCTCCCTCCGTATTTCATGAATATAAAAGGAGATTTGTGTTGATGTCAGCGTTTTAAAAGATGGAACTGACCAGTCAGGTCGGGCGTCTCTCTCTCTCCCTTTCTGTGTCCTGAGATAGATTTTGCCGACTTAGCGCTCTCACTGTGGAATGCTCTTGGAATGTGTGTGTGTGTGTGTGTATGTGTGTGTGTTTGTGCTTGTCTGAGTGAGAGAGAGAGAGAGAGAGAGAGCGAAAGTGTGTGTGCGTGTGTGTGTGTGTGTGTGTGTTTCACAGCCAGGAGGACAGTGTATCACATGCACATACACACAGCAGGACGTGGACATTTGGGCCTGTTTTGTGCTGAGAGAGAGAGAGGGAGGGCTGAGCCGGTAGAGAGAGCTTTGATCAAAATGAGAGAGGGAGGGAGAGATTTCGTAACATGACAGACGGATGACCAGATGAACCGAGAGGGGAAGAAACGGAGCAAGACGAGGGGAAAGAAATCGCCGAGATACAAAGCGGCTGCAGAGGAGGGAGGAATGAAGATGACGTGACCTCGTTTCACCGTAAATTTACATTACCCATATGACTCTGAAGAGTGGCTGCTGACGCTTCCTGTCAACCGGTGTATACAATATATGAATGTATTAAAACACTCACAATAGCATCGTGGCAGTATGGGAAATAGAAAAGAACAGAAGCTCCCCGTGATGTGTAGAAGCGTACAGTAAGAGCTGGATGTGCGTATGTGTGTGTGTGTGGGTGTGTCCCTCCTCACAGGAATGTTGATCTGATAATGGGATTAATGCTAAAAGCTCCACTGACTGACTGTCTCTCTCTCTCTCTCTCTCTGTCTCCCTGCAGGGTCACTGAGGACTGAAGGCATCAAGGCGTCTGATGTTCTTCCTGTGTTGAAGGAGAAGGTTGCCTTTGTATCAGGTGGGTGTCAGTCAGTGCTGGCTTTAAATCACCGAAACCTTCAATCCAAGACAGTCCGAGCTCATATCTGCTGCAGCCTGAGACCACATCCCCGTCAGAGAAGTCTCATATGAAGGACTGGGGTTTGTGAAGCGGTGAAAATCTGACAGAGGAAAGGATCATATCTTAGCTCCTGCTAGCTACGTCTACAGCCATCAGCTGATCTGTGTCAGAGAATTAGTTCTTATAAATACAGAAGAGAGCATCCAACATGGATGGATGGAGGGAGGGAGGGATGGATGGATGGACGGACAGATAGATAGATAGATAGATAGATAGATAGACTTAATCTATCTTTCAACTCTATCATCAACATAGCACACAGAGGAAGTGACGTGTGTGTTGGTGATGACTCAGGGTGTTCTGAATGGAGGGATTTTGTCAAGGCAAGTTCCATTAAGTGCATTCGTTGAATATGTAGCAGGAAGTAGAGAGTACTGTTAATGATCACTGTGAAACACATCTCGGCTGGTGTCTGAGGAGTCCCCTGGGCTGCTTCTAAACTGTCTCAGACTCAGGACCTACTTATAGAGCCAAAGTAAAATATCAATTAGTGTTAGATCATAGATGTAGAAGTCTCAAAGTTAAGAATGACTCACCCCTGTTTTTGTGTTTTTTAGGAAATTCTCTTAACTCAGCCAGCGAGAAGCTACTTTTAGCCTTGGCATGTTTTGTGAATACGGCCCCGGATCTCTGATCCTCTAGTGACCCCTCTGTCAAACTCCTCAGGGTCCACAGCCTGATCCAAGACTGTGACAAATCTTCATGCAGCTGGGCCTGTATTCACAACAGCTTGCAGCTGAACAAGGTCAAAACAGTGGATATGACAGTGGACTTTAGGAGGAGCCCCCAGAGGTGACCCCGTTCAGCGTAGTCAATTTCACTGTGACAGCCATACAAACCTTCAGGGCTGCAGAAAAGATCATTGGAGTGGACCGACACTTGCGCACCTCCTGAGACAGGAAGTGGGCAGGGAAAACCATCACAGGCCCTTCACACCCTGAACATGACTTATGTGAACTTCTCCCCTCTGGCAGGCGCTGCACATCGCCGTGTGCCAAAACAAGCAGAGAAGGCCGACACATGAACTGTTTCACTCTGCGGGCCATCGCACTCACACACACTCGGCCATGTGATGTATTTTGACTCTGGACAAACAAGATGTAACATCACATGACCTGGTGAATTGACCAACCAGAACTGTTGTGCCCCTGAGATACTGAATACTACATTTTCTTCCACTGCAACAGCTGCTGTGAGTTTAAAAGAACACAAGCACAGATTGCGAGAAAAACTTTAAAAAAGTGTTTTCACACTTTTATTTTGAAATGTGTGTCGCTCCACTTGCATCCACAGCTCTGCAGTGGAGGCCTTTGTGAGGCCAAAAGTTTGGACTAGATCTGAACAGAACCCTCAATCAACTCGGGCTTTACACATTTTGACCCAGACTCAAGGCCGTGGCAGTACCACAGGACCATACCCAGATTTGATTAGACTGAATGTGAAGGGGCTGTACTCCAGTCCAGAGTCTGCTAGGAACCAGGTGCACCCATAAAGACCCATATATGGTAATAACGTTGCACTGTAAGGAGTTTAAAACTTCTTATTTTTTTACTTCATGGGAGAGCTGTTTGAGCAGGTGCTAAGAGGAGGTATGCTTGTGGTGCACACGGCACCTTTGATGCCAGACTCGGACGGTTTGATCTGGGACAGACTGCACAGTGACTGTTATAAAATAGACTTTTATAAATAAAAACACTGTTATTTAAATAATTTCCCCCTGGGATTATTGAAGTATTTCTGATTCTGATTCTGATAACATCCAGCAAGAGCACCCAGTTGAGCTGCACTGTAGGTTGTGTCAGATTTCTAAATGGCTGGTTGGGGCAATGGAATGTGGAAATGTGAAAAAAAAAACCAAAACATTGTTTTAATATTTTAATCTGCTGGTTGAGTTTGACATATCAAACCATGCTCTTATTGTCTTAACATAAAGTATTGCCAATAAGGTTCTGAAACTGTTGGCAAACACAAACACGTTTGTAGATTATACTACAGGCTCATACTGCAGTATTAGAGTGGATTATTTTCTTACAAACAAAATATACAAAATATCTCTCTTTCCTTATTGTAATAAAGATAATCATACATATTTAGTAATGATTCCAGAGAGTACAGTAAGCACACGTTATTAGGAATTAGAAATAGAGTATGGGAAAGAGACCTAGAGAAAGAATGGAAGAGAAAGAGAGAGAGCATGTTAAACACGCAGTGCCAACGACAGTCTGTCATCGAGATTCCTCCTTAGATTACAGCCGCGTGCTCTCGCCCAAATCACACATGCAAAACACACACACACACACACACACTCACACACCGATTTTCCATGTCTGAGTAGCAGTTTCATAAACAGTGTGGTTTGTGTTTCTTACATTAATCTAACCAAAACATCTCTACACACATAATTCATCACAGGGAGGGAGGGAGGCAGGCAGGGAGGGAGTTTGTATTTCGGAGCCCTGGAAAGTGTGTTTACTGGATGATGTAGCTGTGATGGGAGTTATGTTACTGATACAGAGATATTAAAGCTATTAGTGTGAAGTAATGTGCAGATTAACACTGATGTGGTGTAACTGGTGGTAATGGAGTGACAGTGGTCGTAGTACGGAGTGACGTGTGCTCCGTAATTACAGTGTTTTAATGGTTATACTTCATGGACTGTGCGGTCTGTATTTAGTTTTTTATTTTTATCTACATGTCATGTCATGTAGTTCTTACAAAAATATTATAATTGCTGTTATTGTTTAGGCTGATACTTGAATTGCATCACTGACATTCAAAAAATCCTTTTTTCCTGTATCTTTTATGTGGCCGTGCTGCACAAGCAGTGCAACTATAAACTTCTACTGCTAACATTAGGCTACTGCTACTACAAGTACTACAAGTACTACAGCTACTGCTGCTGCAACATGCTCTTCCTATGCTACCGCTACTGCTGCTATTACCACTGCTACCCGTAGCATTGCTACAAGTGCAACTACTACTGCTAGTACGGCTGTTAAAACCACCACTATTGTTAGTTGTACCATGACTGCTTCTTCTGCTGCTAATACAGCTTCTACTGCAGCTACCTGCTAGGCCTGCTGAATGCATTGTAATGAAGGATTCACCAAATGTGTCTGTCAGGGTTTCCTCACGCAGCTCAGAGGCAGAAGCTGCATCAGGCTTTGGCTACAGGGTCACCACTTGTTCCCAGGATAGATGTCATGTTGCTTGAGGTGTTTATATGATATTTGTTGATAAAAGGGATATAATATTCCTTTAAATGCTACATACGTGGCATCATTAAACACTTCTGTCTTCTGTCTTCTATGTGTGCACAGGTGGGCGAGACAAACGAGGAGGACCGATCCTGACATTTCCCGCGAGGAGTAATCACGACCGAATAAAACAGGAAGACCTGAGAAGGCTGGTAACCTACCTGTCTACTGTTCCCAGGTACACACACACACACGAGCACACACACATACAGGAAGCAGTCAGAACTGCGCCTATAGGATGAGTGACGTTTAGTGAATGGGACTGGCAAAGAGAGGCGCAGGGTGAAGTGCATGTGGAGTGCTTCGAAGCCGTCCGCTCTGTGGAATCAACCGCTCCTTTCTTCTCCATCACCCGGCAGACTGAGAGCGGCGTTTGATTTGCATCAGCATGAAAGCTGCAGTGTCTGCAGCAGGCAGCGGCGGGTCAGTCTCACTTAACTTCAGGTCCATTTATTCCTGCCGCCCCTCATTACATGCTGAGGATGGTACGAGGGATATGCTCGTCTGGAGAAAATTGATCAATGATCCGTAACACACCAGTCCCTTCAGATAATGTCCCACTGAAGAATTTAGGCCATTTTGGGGTCAATTCTAAACCTGTTTCAAGTGATTTGATGTGAAGTAGCCTGAAAGCAGATCCTAATGATGATGATGATGATGTTGATGATCATGATATTCAGTCAGCAGAAATGGCTGGCTGCAGCTAGAAGTCTGGTCAAACAACAGAACAACATCTTTTCCTACTGAAATGACTGAAAACAAACATATGATCAGGTTTTGGGTGGACTCTGCCTTTTTGTCTGCCATTGGTTTCTTCAGAGCAGGGGCTGCTGTGAGTATAGAAACCAGCAGGCGTAAACTAAAATGTGAAAATGTCCACTTACAAGCAGAAACTCCTTGGTGGTGCACTCCAGCACGCGTTTACGTCAAGGATTAATCTAAAAGGCATTAAGCCTACATTGATGAGCTGTGTTATAATAAAAAAAAATCTAAACAAACAGCCAAATAAGCCTTTTGCAATGATATAAGAAGTTTTTTTTTATTAGCTGACTAAACGCTCAGATGACCGAGTGCCCTTGAATGTAACAACGGGGGGAGTTTCCAATCTAGTCTGCGCGTGCGACTCCAATCTACCTGACTGACTCGAACACTAAACGATCCCAAATCTGTTCTGTCGTTTGATCCCTATCAGCCCCGCTCTGATTCCTCCCGCTAATAGAGCTGCTGTTTCCATGGCGACGAGTGTGAGTTTGTGCTTCCCCGAGGCGGATTATAATGGATGTGCCTTTGTTGAATTTATATTAATAGAGGCTGCGTGTTAGCGGAGGTGAGGGGATTCTCAGTGTAGTTTCACTCTTTTAAGGCCCATTAGGGCTCCAGCGAGCACAACTGGTGTCAGAACAGCTTCCGGTCATCGAGACATATCTGCTTTCAAGTGATGTCCTGTTACGCGTTTGGTGACCGTCAATGGAACTTTCTTGAACTTTACACCACAAGTAATCAGAGCTGTTCCGCCCCATAGCATTTTTGTGTTTGCATATTCACAGACACATATGAAGGCTTATGGTGTGTACGCTATACGTACCACATGTTCACATAAATTAACACGCAAGCAAGCGCAGACGAAATCACCATCTGGAGGGCCACTCGTAACGTATTTATTTACGCGCGTGAATGTGACTCAAAACAGATCTGAAAATATGCATTTCAATGCTTTCTCTTGCTCTTCGGGGCACAAACACTCGATCTGATCCGCACCACATGCGAGCAGAATTATCGCTGAATAGTTTGATGAGGGGATGTGAATAATGTATGAAACATGCGATTTTTTTTTTTTTTTTTTTAATGAGCTTCTTAGTCAAACACGGCGCGTTTTCCTTCCGCGCCTCACAGTTTGATCTCGCGCAGGCTCTTTTTGACACGTGCCGTCGGTTTTCTTTCCGACACGCAAAATCTCAGGCACCACTGATGTGATTAATTACAAAAAATGGGGGAAATTATGCATCTCACCACCACACACCTGTGTTCAGAGCGTCTGTGCCTGGAGGATACAGCTGAGACTCGGGGAGGAGTTGTTCTTGATTTGGGGTTGATTTTGTTCTGCAGCTGATAGTCATATATGTGGAAAGACATTTAGGCCACCGATAGTTGTTCTCATGTAACAGCCCGAGAGGGACCGGTAAGACAAAGTAATTTCTCTGTTAGGATTTTCAGCATCCCTTTCTTTTGAACCTCCCCTGTCTCTTTCTTCTCTTCTGTCATTTGCATCTCTGCTGCCTTGTGTCTCTCCTGTCAGTGAGGACGTCTGTAAACGTGGTTTCACTGTCATCATCGACATGCGCGGCTCTAAGTGGGAGCTGATCAAGCCCCTGCTGAAGACGCTGCAGGAGTTTTTCCCGGCCGAGATCTGCGTGGCTCTCATCATCAAGCCGGACAACTTCTGGCAGAAACAGAAGACAAACTTTGGCAGTGCAAAGTTCTCATTTGAGGTCAGTCAGTGGGCCTCCGTGCTTTTAAAAGAAATATATAGATTTTTTTTTATATGCAATAACTTGCTAAAGTGTTTGTTTTTGGACGAGCTAACCGTTCAGTTCTGTTGAGACGAGGGAAGCCTGAACAGTTAAAACAGTCTGAGTGCTGTTCTCCACATTGCCTCTGCTCTCCACTCTGTCCACTTGAGTTTGTGGACTGCATTGGACTCGGTCCTGAGCCACGCTGGTAAATATAAGTGAGGCACGTGTAAGACTTTTTTTTGGATCAGTTTATTTCCCGAGCTCAGCCACGCTCTGGGTGATCACTATTTTTCGTGATCATGATGAAGAATACCAGTCATTCGCAGCACGACTGTCCGCATGAAGTCCAAATGGATTCATGAGTCTGAAGTGTGTGACCGCTGACATAATCTTCCGAAAACTCTCCTGAAGGTTTAAAGCCACTGACATGGATTGAAATAGGAAGTACACTCTGGCCAACAGAATCAAGTATTCTGGTGTAAACTCTCCTGAGACTTGCCTTTTTTCCAGATTTGACCATACTGGTATACAGATAGTATTTATCTGTACATGTTTCCTTCTGTGGGTGTCAGAGCTGCATGTGTCAGTGGAACAAACGGTTGATCCATCACTGCTAAAAACACGCTTTTGAATATGTCTCTTGTGTTTCTGCCTGCGTACCAGACCAGCATGGTGTCAGTCGAGGGTCTGGCCAAACTGGTGGACCCCTCCCAACTGACGGACGACTTTGAAGGCTCTCTGGACTACAACCACGAGGAGTGGATGGAGCTGAGGGTCTCCCTGGAGGAGTTCATGTCCAACGCTGTTCACCTGTTGTCCAGACTGGAGGACCTGCAGGTGGGGCGTGGGCGGATGGGCGGACCAATGAATGGTGGATTCAGGGGAAGGTGGATTGAGATATGGGAAGTTTTAAAAATGATTAAAGGAACTGCATATCGACACAGTTTCTGCTGTGTGTTGCAGGAGCTTCTGTCCAAGAAGGAGTTTCCTGCGGATGTGGAAGGATCTCGACGGTTGATAGAGGAGCACACACAGCTGAAGAAAAAGGTGGGAGCGCTGCTGTCTGGACAGTCTGATACAAACTCGTGGAACATCTAAAAGAATCGTGTTATCGTGCAAGTCATTTCTCATGGTGTCCTCCTCTCCTGCAGGTGCTGAAGGCTCCAGTGGAGGAGTTGGACCGGGAGGGCCAGAGGTTGCTGCAGTGTATCCGATCAAGCGATGGTTTTTCAGGGAGAAACTGCATCTCAGGCTCTGCTGACTTCCAGAGCTTGGTGCCCAAGGTAAGTTTCACTCCAGCTGGCAGTAAACACGGAAATGGTTCCTGAACTAGACTTAAGCGATTCATCATTGCACTTAGATGCACAGAAATGGTAAATGGACTCGCTCTTCCAGTCTACTGGCCGCTAAACGCGCTTTACAACACATATCCACCTATTCACACACACATTCACACACAACCCTCTGATTGTGATCACTCCTGAGCTACAGCCGCCCCCCCCCCCTTACATGTTTACAAAAGCATGCTGATACCTAATGACACACATCAGTGTAGCCGTGCCAGAACAGGCAGAAAGGTAGGCAACAAAATAGGGTGTGAAGCGATATGAGCTCACCAGACTCAGCCATGATGATGTAAACAGCTCGGGAAGTACTTGTTAAATTGACAGTATTTTCCATCTGTGCAGAGCAATATGGAGTGATGAATGAATGGCCACAGCATATGTGTAATAAACGTTGTTATCTGCAGATGCTTTCACGCCCCGTTGGCAGATATGCTGAGGGAGTTCATTAGAGTCCCGGAATATTAAGCACAAGCACTGAGGTGTAGGCTCACCGGGAAATCTGAAAGTAAATAAGCAATTTCTTAACCAGTTATCATGAGGAATTTTGATGATTTCACCAAGTGATGCTCTTAACAAATACACAGGGACACTACACCATAAACACAGGGTTCGTACGGGTGCTTGAAATCCTTGAAAGTGCTTGAATTCCAATGTTGTGTTTTCAAGGTCTGAAAAGTGCTTGGATTTTAGTTTAAGTGCTTGAAAGTGCTTGACATTATAACTCTGTGTCTTTCACAAAATTGGGATCAGACTGGATAATTCATTTCTGAAGTTTTTGCTATCATAAAATATAATGTACGATGTTTACAGCATGATACAATGTACATAACTGTGATAAAAAGTGAAGAAAAAAATCACAAGTATATATATTCCTTTAGATACGTATTTCACCCCAGCAATAAGGTGCTGGAAAATCTTAAAAATGACCCTTAAGAGTGCTTGAAAAGTGCTTGAATTTGACCTTGAAAAATGTGTATGAACCCTGTAAACAACACACTGAGTTTCAGGCTGCAGATTGTTTGCATAAAGCTCACACACTGTTCACTACACACATTTGCATTCATGTTGATATTTAATCTGAGGCGTAAAAGATAATTAATTTCTTAATTTTTTTTTAAAGTATGTTGTGTTTATCAGTCTCAAAGTGCTCTGCAATTAATGTAAAGATAAATGAAGAAGGATTAAAGAGACTGAGCAATAGATAAGCATTTTAAATGGTGCGAACAGGATAGAATGCAACAGATCCCACCTGTGTGACCTGCCAATCACAGCACTGAGGGGAATATAAAATAGATGAATAATATATGAATTAAAAGAAATAATGAATAAAATGATGTAGTAAATGTAAAACGTGCCTGAGAGGTTTAAAAACAGCAGCAGTCATATATCATTGATTTTTAAAGACAATAAAAACTGTTCATCTACGTTCAACTGTCCGACCATGAACCAGACATGTTTCTCGGCTTATTGGTGAAGAAAACAGTCCAACTGGTAGAACACAGCTCCAACTTTGATGAGGCATCAGTAGAAACACTTCTGCGGTCTTGCTCCCTGCCAGGTGGCCAGTCTGCTGGACAAGCTGCACTCCACCAGGCAGCACCTCCATCAGATGTGGCACGTCAGGAAGCTGAAGCTGGACCAGTGCTTCCAACTGCGACTCTTCGAACAGGACGCTGAGAAGGTGAGCCGTTACCCGCGCCTGGTGTCAGTGTAAGAGTGGGAGGTATCTGCGTGTTACAGAGAAAAGTCAAACGTCACTGTGATGGCTGCATGAGGACGTGATCGAGGAGTCTGAACAAATGTGCCGAAAAAAAGGAAGTTTGACTCGCGCTGACTTGTTCTGTTCCTGTTGCTGCTGCACAGTAAACGGCCCTCAGTGATGCTGTCTTGTATGTCTCACTGCATTAATCAGACATCCAGTGGGCTTTTACTGTGAAGGCCATGTGATGCACTGAGAGAGAGTTATGTCAGCCGTCACGAGCAAACCTGTTGATCATACAAACTGTATTTGGTGCTTTGTTATTTATGCTGCTTTACTGAGACATAGCATCGATTTGATGAGGCTGACCCCAAAAATACGTCCGGAGGCAGAAACATAGTATTTGCTAACAGTTTTTTCGCATCTGGGTCACCGGAAACTTGTCCGGAAACCTGTTTGTGGTCTTAATGAATTAGCCCGCGCTGTTTATCTGAACAGAGGAACACATTTAGCAGCTGATCCGGTCGGAAAATCAGCCAGCGTTGCTTTACTTAGCCCGGCTAAGTGATTAGCTGTGGTTGTGAGTGAATGTTTGGATTCCATTCATCATTAACATACCAGCTGTGTAAGACCACATGCAAAACTATTTCAGCTTCCTTCCAAATTGCTATATATAGAAAGATCACGCTCAGCGATGTGAAGGAGTCGGTGTTTAAAGGAACACAGGTACAGCTCAGATTCCACTGAAGTTCGTAAAAAACACAAAACTCCGCGTGAATCAAAGATAAAAACGGAGGGCAATCACGGGCAAACGAACTGCGTTTATGACAACAGCCACTTTCGCAGATGTTTCTGCTTGACACAGAACCTTCCACGTCTTTTGTTGCCCCTGTCGCGACCCGTTTGACGTGTTCAGAACAAGCGTGGCAAATAAGGGGCTGAATTAATAAAATGTCAAACAAAAACAAGAATAAGCAAAACATAAGAAATGAAAGTGAAAATGAGTGTGATAAAATGATACTGAATGAGAGTCAGCGGTGTTTAAATGAGGGATATTTTAGTTGTGAAACAAATAATAAAAGTGTAATGTAAAAAAGAAATGTGGTTGGTCAGCAGAGGTGTTCAGATCAGCCTGCCTGTGATGACTGGGAGGTGGGTGCAGACGGAGAGAGGTGGAGGGGAGACAGCAGCAGAGAGCACACGTTGACTGCTAGCAGCATTAGCCCTGTGTAGGTCCATTTTACGTTTGAGTAGCCCGAAGAAATTGTAGTTATTGAGCTACCAGAGGTTTCCTCATTAATGTGTGGTTTAGTGGGGCAAGTGTTCATGTTGTGTGTTTAACGTGGACGCTGCCGGACCAAAGACGGCCAAGAATGAGTCCGCGCAGCTCGGGTGAGAGCTGTCATTAAAGCAAACCTCTGAATTTCTTTTATTTTGTAAGCCAATAGATGTATAAAAGAAATTCTGAAAAAAAATGGAGCATTTGGACACAACGGAACAAAAATCAGCAAATGCAAAAATATCATCTATGATGGTAACGGGACTGTACGAGTCCAAGTTGGCTGAAGGCTTTCGACCTGCAGCCCTGCGTCATGCCGACAGAGTTGCTTGCGCTTGGTTGTTGATGGGATATACACACACACACACACACACAGACAAACATAAATGGGCGTCAGTCGAGTCAGTGTGTCATTCCACGCAGACATCCACATGCGGGAGCGGTAAATATTTACTGTAAAGCAAACAGAGAGAAAAAAATAAAACAGTTTTGTCCACATCGGTGTTTTCATGCCGAGGAGCCGCGGGGGCGGGTCGACGAGTGCACACTGTGGGAAACACTCAGCGCTCGCCGCGGAGCCAGGGGAGACGGTCAGACCTGACGAGGTGATCGTTCTGTTGAAATCACAGCCAGAGAAAATGACTGTGTGGATGATGTGGTAACCATGGTAGCCACTCAGCACTACAAGTGGCCTCCATCTGTCTGCAAAGATCGATTCAGACGGAAAAGCAACCTTGAAGGTTGTCCCGGCCTCTTAGGCTTTACACTAATCAGCTGGTAGAGATGAAGCCAACAAAGGAGGATGACGACATGTTTTCAAAGAGTGTTCCTTTGTTCTGTTACAGCCTGCGTCCCGTTTATATAATTTGGGCCGCGGGCTGTCTCAGTTATGGCAACGCTGTGCTCACCAACTTTATTGTGGAGTAGACACAAAAGATTAGTCACGGCAGCTGCTTGAAAATGCTTCACACATGTTTCGCTACATGTGTGAAAGTTCATCCTTGATCTGGGGAAACAGTAGTCTGACGAAAAGGCCTGAACTCAAGGTCCGCCTACAAGCTTCTCTAGAGCTGTCGACAGCAACAATCTCAACTCGAGTGAATCTTGAGTTAAGATGTGTGAAATGTCGGGGTTTTTCAGCGTGCTCGCAGTAGCACCACAAAACAAATGTGTAGTCCCTACCACACAGCCTGTTCAAGGCAGAAACGATCGCTCTGTGTAAAAGCTATGTTGCACACCAAACACTGCACATCGCCACAGACACCATCCCCATCGTGAAGCACGGTGGTGGCAGCATCATGCCGTGGGATGCTTCTAATTTGTGGACAGCTGTTTTCACTTCAACATTTTGGGCATTTTTCCCCCCCCCAAAAAAAGTCAAATTATATTGACAGCAATTCCATTTATAAAAACAATAAAAGGGAAAATAGTCCAAGGGGTTGGATATTTTTTGATAGGCACCGTATACGAAGTGAATGTTGGGAGTAGGAGGGGATGGAGGGGAGGGCTAACAGGCCACTACACTGCTGTAAGACGACAGCTTGAGACTGCATTTCAGCATTGGGAGTGGTGACACCGCTGTGTATCAGGACATTTCAAGCCGTGTTTGTGACTGTAAAACCAGGTGTAAATATACTAAAACATGATCTTTTCCTCGCCCTAACTAGTGGTTTACTGTGTCCAAACCTAACTAGAGCATAAGCACATGAACAAAACAAAGATTCAACATATTCCTGGTTAGCAGAAAGGTACACTGCCAACATTTAATCTGATGGTGGGTTGTTGCAGCGCAGTTAGTAACAGAGGTGAATTGAGGTTGTGAGTGAGACATGCAGGGGGTGCTGGGGCAGTATTGCAGGATCCCTGTGTGAAAGGAGCTAAGTTAGCAATGCTATTAATGTTGCTGTGTGTGTGTGTGTGCAGATGTTTGACTGGATCAGCCACAACAAGGAGGTGTTCCTGCAGAGTCACACGGAGATCGGCCGGAGTTACCAACACGCTGTGGAGCTGCAGACGCAACACAACCACTTCGCCATGAACTCCATGGTAGCTAATGTTTCACACTCACAGCTCTTATAGTGGCCCGCTGTAGATCAACGTGTGAGCGACACTAGAATATAGTCATGTGTTTGGGCCATGTTAGCTCAGCTGAACTTTGCTTTACAAAAGTTACTGTGACAAAATCGTTCGAATGTTTCCAGAACACCACTGGAGCAGAGAAAACCCACAATCCATGGCAGGATCGGCCGGTTAACAACAGCGTCTGGTTCATGTCTTTTCTTCCCAGAATGCCTACGTAAATATCAACAGAATCATGTCAGTGGCGAGCCGCCTGGCGGAGGCCGGTCACTACGCCTCCGCACAGATAAAGCAGATCTCCGCTCAGCTGGATCAGGACTGGAAAAGTTTCGCCGCCGCGCTTGACGAGCGCTCCACCATCCTCGCCATGTCGTCCGTCTTTCACCAGAAGGCCGAACAGGTGAGAACACGAGAAAAGCTCGAAATTTTGAATTCACAGAGATTCATCAACGAGCTGAGCTCGGCTCCTGAGCTGACAGCAGCGAGAACAAATCGGCCATGTTTGCTGGAAAAAAATAAATCTCCCCTCCTCCCCTAATGGAAGGACTTCTCTGTCATTAGAGGAAAAGCTGTTCCACTTACTGTTACACTGCTGCTGCCGGGTTTCCGACTATCTAATCCAGGAATCTCTCCGCAGCAGACACGGGTCCAGAATGTGAAATGTAAATGGGACACTACTTTTATTGTATTATTGATTATGTTTAATAGATCAAACTGCTCTGCTGCTGATTCTTGGACGGTTGACATGGCAACAGATGGGACTTGTTTGATTCCTGCTGGGCCCTTGACATTAGCTACAAGTGTACGTTGGAGAGAGCCGGAGATGAAAAGACAGGGGAGACGGAGAGAGTGTGTTGGAGGCGACGCAGGATTGGCTGAGACTGAAAACGAGCATGATGAAAAACAGATAAACGAACAAAGATGAAAGATGAAACGCGCGACGAGGAGAGAGACACGCGAGCGAAAGGGAAAATGGCGCGACTACAGACGGAATAAAAACAAGTGTGAAAATGAGGGAGATTAGGGGGAGGGAAGAGAAGGCTGTCCTCACTCTGCAGCCGCACTGACCCTGCTGGTGAATCATCTTGTTTTTTATATTCTGTGGCCTTAAACTCATATTTGGTGTTCTACCCAAGTCCCAAGGTCATTTAGAATGGACCACAGCAGCCACATGTATCTATGGCAGCCCATTATCAGCAAAGGCAGATTTTTTTTTTAACGATAAAGAAATTAAAATTGAAGAATGGACGATTGTTGATGTCATTTTTGCTTTGTCATAAATAAACCTATGAAACCATCCTTCCACGGTCTGGGGCTTAGAACAGCCTTTGCCAAAACGCATCACGGCAGCCATTTTTCCATCTTCCACAATCACATAAAAGACACAAATCACAAGACTCTCTGTGTGTGTGTGTGTGTGTGTGTGTGTGTGTGCCGTGTTGCTTCCTCAGTTCCTGTCGGAGGTGGAGGCCTGGTGCAAAGTCTGCAGCGAGGGAGGGCTGCCGTCCGAGATGCAGGAGCTGGAGATCGCCATCCACCGCCACCAGAGCCTGTACGAGCAGGTGACCCAGGCTTACACTGAGGTAAACCAACATGGCCTCGCCACTGAAATCTGCCACGCTGATACTAGAGCCTCTACGGTGAGGCCACAAAGGCTGAAGCCAGCGTTGTACTCCGACCAAAATGACATTTCTCACTGTAGTGGAGGCTTCAGCGTCAGTGATGTAGATTGTGACATTGTTCCGGTCCGATTGCTCACCGTAGTTGAATTGAAATTGTAGGATTTTGTAAAAATTGCATGTTGGAAAACCTTCAAAAGCAGTACTTGTCCACCCCTCAGGGAGGGACGCAGGTCGCTCCTTTAGGGTGCTGTTCGTGCTGCTCTTTGGCAGCCCGGTGACGCTGGCTGCGAGTGGCTGTGATGACAGGGAGGTGTCGGTCTGCTGCCGCACCACCGCCGCCCAGATCTGCCGTCTGAAAAAACCTTCCTTCGTTCCAACGCATTTATCCCGGGAACACTCCCGCTCTCCTTCGCTCTTGCGCTGCAGTCTGGCATTTTATCTTTAGGCGGGCTTTGTTGCAGTGTTGGCTCAATTCAGACTTATCTGTGAAAAGATAAGTCCATATATACACACACGGGTAAAGCTCCGGGCCGAGCGGCTGAGGCGGTTTGGCTTGGCAGACTGTGACTGCATTGTTTCCCGTGAGAGCGCTGCAAAAAGTGACACGCTCCGAGACTGGCGAGAGGTTTTTTTTTTTTTTAATCTCGTGCTCTTGACTTGATGCATGCATTCAGCGAGGGGGGAAAGCTTGTTTCAGCGCGTGAGGTTCTTTCAGGTTTCCAACAACGAAGTGACATGAGATAAAAGCTGGAAGCAGAGGCTCCTCTTGTTTAATGTAAACGAGTTACAGCATCAGATTCTCCGCTCTTTAGAATAATGTGACTACAGACACGTTTAAAGGCAGACAGGACGACCATGTGGATGTTTGTGCCAGGTGTGTGTGCGCGCGTGTGTGTTTGTGTGTGTTAAAGGCAAGCTGCTCAATTCTTGGCTGCTTTAAGCGAGACAGACACAGTGTCTAATCTCTGCAGAGCTTATTTCATCACTGATTAAAAGAAAAAAAAAATTGTCTTCCTCGTGCAGTTTGGTTTTCTAAGTCCTTATCAAGGCAGCTGGCTCCTTGGTTTTGAATCCTCGTCAAGCCTACTTTTTATCCAGTGTCCTTTCGTACATCTCATTATGCAAATCTTAACGTTGTTCGTGTCGGCGCCAGTCTTGCCAGCGTACCGGCTCAGGGGCCAGCACAATTTGTGGAAAGGTTCCTTTCCAAATAAAAGAAGGAGCGGCTAAACAATTAGTTAGTTAGTCACCAGACACACAGCCGGGTCCGAAAGTCCCACGAGACCACAAGGGAGGATACATCTGTTTTGCTTTTTTGTTTCCATCGTAGCGCTAGTTTGATGATCTCAGCTTCACACTTTTAGTGAAAAGTTGAATCTTTAAAGGACGTTGCGTGACTTTTGGTACAGCGTGCACTTTGAGCAGCATGGACTCCACACGTTTGTGTAAAAAACCTGCTGACTCATGCTATGCCAGCATGATTTGACAGCGGCCGGTTTGACCTGTACTGGGAGCATGTCTCTGAAGAGTGGAGTGGTTCTCCTCCTCTGTCAGGATGGAGTCAGTTCTGTGCTCGTTTCTGACACTGATCTATCACTTGGATTCTTCAGTAAATAAGACTTTCTTCCGTCTGTCCACTGTGAAATTGTGGCATTTCTTCGCCCACCTCAACTCTTTGTCCTGGTTTTTCTAAGCCTGATGTAATGTTCTTCTGATGGCGTGCTCACTTTTGCTCTGCCTGATCATCTTTTTTGGATAAAACTGATCCAGCTTCTGCAAAGAGTCCCATGCACTGCCCCCTTAGGAACTTTAAATCCAGCCGCGATCTGACGCTCAGACTATTAGAGCCCACGATATGTAGAATAGAATAGCTCATGAAACAGCAGGATGTTTGAACCAGCCCACAGCGCAGCTATCACTGCAACAGTATGCTGAAAGATCATTCCACTTTTATTTGATAAAAACTAGGGCCGGGACTCGATGAAAAAAAATTAATCGAATTAATCAGAGGCTTTGTAATTAATTAATTGAAATTGATCGCATTTTAATCGCATATAAATATTTGACCTGAGAACAGTGAGAAGCAATTTTTTCACATGGATTTTAGTATGCCATTGAATAATGACTGAATACAGAAGCTTAAGCAACAAAACATTGTTTTTGTTTTTTCAAGACCAACAGACTAGTGCAATTTTTTTATATTTTTTGGGCCATTTATGGCTTTATTGACCGAACAGCTGAAGATATGACAGGAAAC
The DNA here is from genome assembly GCF_900880675.1 of Sparus aurata. Lineage (NCBI taxonomy): Eukaryota > Metazoa > Chordata > Actinopteri > Spariformes > Sparidae > Sparus > Sparus aurata. Next base: position 7,378,800 of record NC_044195.1, on the reverse strand, counting down.
AGGGAGAGAGAGGGGGGGGGGGGTGACACGCAGCAAACGGACCCAGGCCGGGAGTCGAACCCGGGTCCGCTGCAGAGCCTCGGCACATGGGACGCGCGCGCTACCCACTGAGCTAAACGCTGCCCAGACCAGTGCAGTTTTTGCCATAAAGTGCAGCAATAGCATGCTCTTATCTACGCTGCCGTCCGTCCGCTTTTGAAAACAAAATGTCCCATCCACGGGGCCAACCAAAGCAGTCTCATCTGCTTCTTCGTTCATTGTTGTTGTCTGCAGTCATGAGCGTTAGTTGGTGCTCCAGTATAATCGGCACCCCTGAAACTCTTCCAGTGAGAAACGTTTCCGCGGTGCAAAAATAAGTGCGATTAAAATGCGTTAATTTTTTGAACGCGTTAATTTTTGTGTAATTAATTCATCGTAATTAACGCGTTAAAGTCCCAGCCCTAATAAAAACACTTCATTTATTTTCATACTCCTTTGAACAACAGGGCGATTCAGAGCGCTCTACACGAGTCATGAAGGCATGAAGACGAGACGCTGAGGAACCATAAGGCGGTGCAAAAAGACAGGGCCCATTTCTTGCAGAGAGGAAACAGTCACTGCGTGTGTGTGTGACGCAGAGGTTTCAGTGGTGTGTCTCCATGTATAATTTAGCAATTAGCAGTAAGAAGCGGAATGCTTTTTTAGAAAGTATATATTTGTTTCGGAGAGGAGAGACAGGCGGGGAGAGCAGAGGAGAGGGAGCTGCTTAAAGATTCATTTCTTTCCTTTTTCTTTGTGAAAAAAAGAAAAACAGTTTCGCTCTCCTTTCATCCGTCTGCCTGTCCTCTCGTCTCTGTCCTTCAGTCTGTCTTCGTCCGTGCGACCTTTCTAACCTCTGCACTTATGTACCTGTGTGTTTCCAGGTGAGTCAGGATGGTAAAGCCCTGCTGGACGTCCTCCAGAGGCCTCTGAGTCCCGGCAACTCTGAATCGCTGACGGCCACGGCCAATTACTCCAAAGCGGTCAGTGGGATAGCATTCCTCTCGTGGATCTCTGTTTCTTCTGCGAGCAAATTACGATAAATATTTACAAAATGAAATCCAACATGTCACTGTTAACATTTGAGTCTCGTCACAGGTCCACTGCATCCTGGACGTGGTGCACGAGGTTCTCCACCACCAGCGGCGTCTCGAGAACATTTGGCAGCACCGAAAGGTCCGACTGCACCAGAGACTGCAGCTGTGTGTGTTCCAGCAGGACGTCCAGCAGGTACACACACACACACACACACACACACACACACACACACGCCTAAAGAATACAGCAAGCAAGCGACATGAAAACAGTAGGAGTGTCCGAGCAAGAGAGGAGTCCAAAGTAAATTGGGAGAGTTCTGAGATGCGAACTGCTTCGTCCCTGCAAAAGGCCTCCGTTTTAGGAACTGAGAGAAACGACATTCTAAACTTTTATTGCCGTTTTGAGTTCACTGAAACGGGTTCATAAGAGTTATAAACACCCACAAGGTCGGAAAAGTTTGTCAAACCACAGCGGAGCATGTAATCTTGTGTATAAGCATGTAATCAAGTCAACAGACGGCAGTCAAGTGTGTGTGTGTGTGTGTGTGTGTGTGTGCGCGAGACGAACCTTGCCTAGCAGAACAGATGAGGCATGTTCATTCATCTCCGCTGTCCTCCGGTCCCGGCTAAACGCTGTAAATTCCTGAGATAAAATGCTCCGAGCGGATCTCTGCTCCGCTGGTACCGCCGCTCATATTTCACAGACGAGCAGACTGTGTGGTTTTGGAGAGGTGTCAGCACGGATTCCAGGGGTTTTTTGGGAGATATTCGGGGGCTCAAAATTTAATATCACCACTATATTTTATGAAGGTTATTTTTAACCAGCGGGGTAAATGTCACGAGCGGGGGAGGAGGAAGGTCTGTATTATTGTATTCTCTTTAATGTGATTGTGGGTGGACAGTAATGCACTAGGAATGAGGTACGACCAAATACTGCTGGCACGGCTGAAGGCCACATGTGCACGGTCTGAGTACATTAACGAGGACACAGAGTGTTGTGATTTCCAAAACAGCTAAGCCCAGGAAATGTCATCCAGCCGCAGAGATGCAGCTCCACGCTCGCAGTTACACTCCACTCGGGGCCGTCTGTAGGCAAATTAAGTAATGCATACAAGAGACTAGGGCTGCATCCAGTATTTTTCATTGTCGATTAATCCATCAGGTCTTTTCAGGATTTTGTAGCTCGTTGTGTAAAATGTCAGAAAAAGGTTGAAAATGTCGGTCACTGTTTCCAGGAGCTCGAGATGATGTCCTCAGACGTCTTGGAGTAAAAGGAAGAACTTTGTCGTTAACAGTTACACGATCACTGATCAAGGTATCTCTTTATTTTTACAGGTTCGGATTGTACTCTTATTATTTGATTTCACCAAGCAATTAGCAATGAGCGGTTGCTAATTGCATTCACCGACTGCCGAGCAACATTTTTGAAATCACACTCAAATTACCACAATAACCTCAAAACGTATTGAGAATAACCACAGCGTGATTTTAAAATGACATTCTGCTATTTTCCAGTGATCAGTTAATGAATAGCTGGTAATTTATTTAATACATTTCCTAGAATTGACTAACTGCTTCTGTCTTATGGGCTGCTGAGGGGAGGTCAGACATAAACTAGTTAAGGAAAAATACAGTGTCATGATCAGCAGAAGCTTCAAGTTTCCAAGTTTCCTGGAAATGTATTAAAGACATGACCGGCTGTTTACTTACTGCTTACTTGACAGTGGCAGATTATTCTCATTAAATTGATTTTTTCAATCTACTTGAAGGATAATTATTGTGATAATTTGGGGCCAAGTTCAAATATGTTACTTTGTAACTGCAAACTAATTACCATGGAATTTGCAGACCTGTAGAATAACTTAATTTAGTCTGAAAATAGTGTGCAGTTACCTCAACAGGTGACAATGAATCGATGGATGCTGCAGCTCTACATGAGACACATTACACAACTTGTTGATAATAGAAGAATAAAGAAAGATGTCTGTGATCATCTTAACACGTCCGTGGATGTGCACAACATATTGTGATGAAAATCTCATGTCCACATTAAGCAACATCCTTCCATAAACACAAACCCAGTTATTTCTGCTTGTGAGTGAAAATCTCAAATATTTCCAGGTATCCACCCAGAACTCAGTACCCTTTATTAATCGGTCTGCTTATAACTCAGGCAGGAACAGTAGCACAGATGTTTAAATCTGTCAGCATGTTCAGACGTTCTCCTTCACGGCTCAGTGCTCCCCCTCTTGTAGTACTACTAGGGCTGGAAGTAGTGACACGAGTGGCAGTAATACTAGGGTTAATACTGTTGATTATACTGTCTACTCTAAATACCTCTGTTTGTACCAACAGCAGCAGCAGCAGCAGCAGAAGTTGTCACAGCAGTACCAGAAGTACAAATACAGTAGCAGCATTAGTAAGGACAGCAGTGGTCCTGATGGAACTGGGAACTGTACTGTAGCAGTAGCAAGTAGCTGTAGTCTGTTACTGGTGCTCTGATATAAATCAAATATTCAAAATCTTACTTACAAAACACTAAAGCATTAACGGCAAAATTGGCTTCAAGTATTTGAAAATAAAAGCACTCATAGTGGAGCAGAACTTTCCCTCTTTGTGAAGTGGAATCTGCTCAGTGTAGATAAAAGTGCAATCAGATGTTATCGAAGTGTTCCCCTGAAATGTAGAGAAGTATAAGTATAAAGTAAAGCACAATAAACCCAGAACTGTCCAAGTAAGAAAGTTGATTTGTAAGTCTCATTCCCAACTTTCAGATGCAGTGCCGACCCGACCTACAGTCCTGTACAGTCGGTATTTGGCGAGTTGGGAGAACCAAAGCGTCAGTACTCTCTTACTCACAGGAGCTTTAAGTACAGTGATAGTTTAATTCCATAGGTCAGCAGTGGTTCAGCAGGAAAATATAGAATCTTAATCCTGCTATCACCATGGTAACCTAAATATAAATTTTGTGGCTGCATAGAGTGGTGAAGTGGGGGGGGGAAGAAGTTCTGTCTCTTATTTTGACACGGTGGACAGCTCTAAATATTAAAATACTCATGAGCATGTTGCTTTGCTGAAGGAGCCTGCTTACACCTGGCGTTAACATGCATCTTAAGGTGTCTGATCCCAGCTGGACGGCTCCAAGTGCAGGTGTGAATGCACCAGAGACACACTGAGGGACGCATTGAGACCTGTTCACTTGAGACCTGTTCACCACAGTCACCATATTAAAGCGTCAAACAACAACGAGAAGTCATGACCTCGGGTGAAATGCGCTGTCGTGTGTGAAGCACACGATTGATTTCCACTCGTGCTGACTGATTGCCCGCTTCCAATCAGGAACATGTCTGACAAACAGTTACAAATGACGCTAGTGTAAAAGGCGGAGGACACAAAATGGAGAGGCTGGTGTAAACGCGTGAAGTCGTGGATACTACAGAGCCAGGCTCAAGGGGCTTCCCCTTTCTTTTCCATGCCTCAGCCGCTGATGCTTCTTGCTCAGTTGGCTCAAAAAGCCGCAGAGAAGGGCCGACTGGTGCCAACAGTGCAGGACTGCAAAAAGTAAATCCACTGATGCTCACTGGTGACGCATGTTAATGTCTGAACAGGGCGGGGCTCAGAGGTGTGAAATGTTACCCAAAGAAAAGTATGCCACATAGTTGTTGAGTACACCCAAAATCGACCCAGATATGAAATGGGATCCACTTACCCTGTGGATTGTGAAACCCGTTGACTCAGCGGCGTGATCTTCAGCTCCCGTCTGCTGTTGGTGGCACGCGCAACAGAATTTTTACGCTCGGCTCATTCGGTGTTTCTTCGCCGAAACGCGCTTTCCCAACTTTCTATCAAAAACGCCATTATTAATCTTTTGCGCTTGACGATTCATCTGGATGAGCTTATTTATTCTCGTGCGAGCCTCTTTGTTTTTCTCCAGTTTTTTTTTTTTCTTCTTCTGGAGGACCCCGCACAAAACGGATCGCACAAACAGAATTAATTCGAAACAGGTCCGCTGTAACTGAAGTCATCATGTATGTGCTGTATGTATAAATAAGCAGCTCTTGGGAGGGAGAAATGGGGCTACGGGCAAACTGCAAATCCAGCGATGAATGCTGTGACTGCGGGCGCCACGCAAACATTTATATGTGACCCAGGAGAGAGTGTGAGAGAGTGTTTAAGAGAGGCAAGAAGACAAAGAGGGGGAGAGAGAGAGGGAGGGAGGTGGGGGGGGGCGGAGGACAGAGAGTGAAGAAGAGACTGTATCAGTAGGTTATAAATTCACTGAAAACAAAGCTTTGCCAACCGTTCTCGTCATGCATCAGCTTCTATGAGACCCCGGAGAGAGACGCGCACAGTCGCACGGAGGACGAGAGACATGCATAGAAAGTGAGAAAGGAGCGAGCGAAGAGAGCGAGCTCATACCAGTAGTCGATAAATCAGTGAGAACAGGGCTATTCCAACCAGAACTGTTATGCTGCAGGATATATGTGACCCCAGAGAGGAAGAGAGCGAGGGATGCAGAAGTAAAGGCTGTAAGAGAACATATTAGGTGTGTAGTTTTATTTGGCAGTTTGAGCTGCAAGATAGTCCAGCTGCAGTCAGCAGGCCTCGGTCTGCGTATGCTGTGACCTCCCGCTGACCTCTCTGTGGCTCCAGCTGGACTGACTACACCACACTGATGTCATGAGTTACAACACTCGCCATCCGCGCACACTTTTCCTCCAAGCCCCCAGAAAACTGCTTTGAGACGATCTGTTAGCGCATTAGGTCGCTGATTGGATGTTGGAGCAGCAGTTATTGTCAAGAAGGTGTTTCTCTTTTCTGTTTATGAACTCATTATGCAAAGAGAAAAGGAACAATGTAAGGTTGAGTGTGAAATAGTTTTTTTCTTAGTGAACATGGCTTTGATCAATAACTGAAAATGTTATAATCAATGATCTGATGATAATGTGACAAAGGCGTGTTGTACATGGTGATGCATTTACAGAGAATTATCACCCAAATCTGCAGGCTCCCTTGTCTTTATGTTGCTTTATAATGAGTTTCAACTCACTGTTTAGCTACCTAGCTGGTAACTCTACTGTTTTTGCTCACTCTCACAACATCAGGCCGTTGTTTTCAGTGACAAAGCTCCAAAAACCTGCTCAGCATTGAACAGCAGACTGATACGGCGAGCGACTAGCTGGTCAACATAGTGGAGCATTTAGCAGCTGAAGAAATGCGTCCCTCGGGAGTTGGTAGACACCAAAAACAGCTAAAAGAGACTACATTATGTACTTACATTCACCAGGTTCAGTGCTGGATGTTTTAAAAATCAGCTGTTTGCAAACAAATTCACCATATCAACTTAAAAGTGATTATACTCTATACGAGGTTCATGTCTCACAACTTGTCATTGGTGCCCCCACGCTGCCAAAAATCAATGATTTTAGATTTAAATAAATAATTTTTATCACACTGCTTTTAATGTCATAACCAGTGATGGGGAGAAATACATTTCCTAGTAACAATTTATTCTTGTAATACTCCATTACTCTGATATTCTGCAGGTCAGGCAGGTGTGGGGAGGCCGTTAGCTTCCGCCAAAAGAGGACAAATGACTCCCAATAACTCCTCCAAAGGTGTCTTATGTTGGTTATGTTGTTGCATCTCCTGGACTCGGCTTGCTAACATTAGCCAGAAGTAAGCCTGGGTTCAGAAATCACCTGGTTGGAGTATGAGTAGTAGGAATGGTTAAGTTAATAGAAATGCTGATTACTGTTCAATGCATTATGAGTAAAGGAGTAATTGATTACATTCAAGTAACTTACCTGACACGGGTCACAACATGAACCCTTCTACTGGCGAAAGCTGTGAAGTGACTGTATGTAACCCAGTTTTGCACTGGGTCAAATCAATGCATCCTTTCCTCAAGCTAAGCTAAGCTATGAACCTGCTTTATATGTTAGCTTAGCCTAGTAAATAATGTCTGACACCATGCTGCAGATTTCTAAGCCCGTTTCCACTTGGTAGAAAGTCAGCTAGTATTTAGCATCTTCTTACATCAAGTCCTGACCAACTATTTACATTCTCCAACAAGTCAAATCCAGTTTAAACATACTGAGAAACAGTTTCATATTGTGAACATAATACAGCAAATAATGCAGCACCTGTGTCGTCATTGGCTGAAAAGACTATAAAAAACAAAAAATTGTCATCCAATTGTGATCCACAGTGACAGATCTGAGAGCTGCTAATAATATCTGATGAAGATAATGATCATGATGGTGGAACAAGTACCAACAGTGTATCAAATCCAGTCAACAACAAGGCAGTAGATGGTGCCTGGCAGTCGTCTGCCGACAACATCAATACACGTCAACATCGCCCTCCAGTCGTCTAATGGTACAGAATATTCACCACCCCGTTCTCCTCAGCTGCAGTGACCTACATTTCCCACGCAGATCATGAAGGTTTCATCTGTGCCATTCTTAATTCATGAGCTCTGAGACCATTTTGTAGTGCTGATCTGTGCGTGCACTGTCAGAACAAAGGGTGCGGCGCCGGGAACAGAGGGTTCTGCATTTGACCTTTAATCCTGAGCGAGTGTTAGGAGGTGCCGCCAAGCTTATCGTTGTGCTCTCTCTCCTCCAGGTGATGGACTGGATAGAGAACCACGGCGAGGCTTTCCTCAGCAAACACACCGGCGTCGGGAAATCCCTCCACAGAGCCCGAGCCCTGCAGAAAAGACACGACGACTTTGAAGACGTGGCCCAGGTGAGTCTTTATGTCTTCACACTGCGAGGGAGATCCACGTCTGAGTCCCCAAAAAGGTCTGCTATCACCGTGCAAAAGATGAAGTTAGTAGTTTGTTTTTTATCAAGCGTTTACTCTCTTGCCCTGCAAACATCTGTAAGCAATCTGCCCTGATTAATACCAAATTTTCAAAAACCACAATGCCTGCTGGTGGCAGGAAGCATGAAGACATGCCTCTACATAACCATATACGGTCACAAGCCTTTCCTGAAAGATCTGCAGAAGCTCTTATTCATTCCCGAATTTCAGTCTTTCAGGGAAAAAAAAAAACACTGGAACCGAAGTTTCGCTCGTAAAGATGAAAACAAAACGACGAAACTGGAACTGAACCAGTTCAACATGTTTCGTTGTTGCCTACAATACAGCGCTTAGAATTACCAAGACCTGGGTGACTGAGAACCTTCATCCACAGCTCCATATTCACTCGAAGCTCTCTGATGTGGATGGGATGTCACAAAAGCATGTGATGTTCTCTGAAGATGTCAGTTGTCTGATTTGTTTAGTGCTAAAGTCAAGTAAATACTTGTTGAGTGTGTGTCAGAGCAGTGCTTTGGACTCTAAACAAACAGAAAAAAGTTCAGACAACATCGTATGTGTTCAGAATTCTCAGATCCTGACTGACCTGCTGCGTTTAAAAAGACTGAACACACACACACACACAAGCACACACACGCGAGCACACACACACAAGCACACACACACACAGCCTGCTTGTCTGCATAGTGTCAAGACATATTGGCATCCATTGTATAGGCGTTCATTTTCTTCTTTTGTCCTCCTTTGGGCTTTCTTTCTTTCTTTCTTTCTTTCTTTCTTTCTTTCTGTCATTTTCTCTACTACTTTGCAAGCTCACCTGAGCGAAAAAATTGGTATTCCGAAGAGAGGCTTTCGCAACAATATACATTATTTACTTGTCATTAGGTGAATTATATTTATTAAAAACTGCTTTCTAGTTCCTGGCAAAACTCATGCTTTTGTCATATAACAGTAAGACAGGCGCTGGTCAGTCCATGGCCACTGATAAGTCATGTACTGCTTTAATCAGAGGTGCTTCAATAAAGAGGTAATCCTATAAAAGAACAAGTGTTAATCCTATAACGATTGTGTAGTAGTGTAATCTGATGTTTACACTTTGGATTAGGATTAACCTTCATAACCTGCTGTGGATCAGTATTATAAGGGTCACACACTCTTTCTTTCTTTCTTTCTTTCTTTCTTTCTTTCTTTCTTTTCTTTCATTTGTGTTTTGCTTGTGAAAACCTCCACTCCAACAATACAACACGAAGTCATTTAGTGCACATTCAAGACGCGCATCTGAATTGATTATGTAAGTTTCTCCACATTACACTTTCACAGCCTCCGGCATACATACAGTGAAGTGTAGAACAGCTCAGCTGGGGTCAGGCTGTTAGATTTTCTAAAGAGATTGAAGACAACATTAGTGCGGTCATTGTAAATTGATGAGATTTCCACAGAATGGAAAACAGCCGTGTTTGGAAATGTAATCAGAACTGAAATGTGGAGGTTGTTCTTGTGTTGCTGCAGGGTTTGTGGGTCACAGCTCGAGCTGCTGCAGGTCAATGTTAGGCATTTAGGCAGTGTTATTAAGTGATGATTGCTGCTTTTATAGAATAGTGATAGTGATAGTTACTGGATTGTTCATAGTGCTTTTTGTTTCGGTGTTTAAGCCGGTTGTTATCGCATCACCGGGTGGCTGCTACGGTACTGTATGGTTTTAAGGAGAGTTTTAGTTGTTTGCCATGTTGGCGAGGGAGAACAGCAAGGTTGGTGAAATGTACTGTCTGTCTGTAGTATTCACGAAGCTAGCGCTAGCTGTAAGAGTGGTCGCAAAGACCTTTTAGGCAGGTGTTGCCAATTGGCAGCCAGTTTAGCAAAGTTCCCCAGCAGCTATTTTGGGCTAACAATACCAGGCCCCAGGACATAAAAACTTAAAGTACAGAATCATCGGTCAAATGTGACATAGAAAAAAAAAGAAATGTATTAATTTGGTTCTAAGTGCTGTATCGTATGCAACTGGACTTGTTTCAGTTTCTCGAAGACGTTTCAGATCTCATCCAAGAGGCTTCTTCAACATTACGTATCATCCACCTACAATGCAGTACTGAGTTCTTCCCCCAGAAGGCTTAACAACCATTCACACCTGGGCTCACCTAGCCCAAAAGCCGGTTAGGTCAAAGACCCACAAGTGGCCCTAACGACTCTGTAGGGACACTCCCACACAGAGTATAAAAGCCTGCAGCTCCCCTACAGTCACTTAGAACTGAAGACAAGAGGTGATACATCCTTAAGAAACTGAAACATGTGAAAAACTGAAAATTATGTTTTCAATAAAGCATTGTGGGAAAAAAAAAATCTCTGGTCGCTAAATATACTGCGGTCAAGCCAGCCGTGGGTCGCGTTTGCGTGGTCACATGAGCCACACCTTTTTTTCCAGTGCGCAAATGCACTAACATTTACGGTAATCGTACTGAACCCGCTCTGACTGTGGGTCAAAGCGTGGCCACACAGCAGAATTGTACCGTGGGAAATGGTATAATGACAATGGAAAATGGAAATTAGATTCATTATTTAGTTTTTGGTTTCCTTGTTTATTATATTTTGCATTTTGGGCTGAAAATAGGAAAACAAACACCAGTTTTCACTGTTTGGTGCATACAGAAAAACGAAATATTGAGTCATTTTTTTTCATTTTTCGTTTGCCAGATCAAATGGAATAACTGAATGATCAGGATGATACACGGACCCTGATTCAGTTAGGTGAACAGAGATTCAACACGATTAATTTCTTTCGCGAGCTGATCAGCTGAGGATTTTTCAGATAGTTTAATGTGTTTTTTTGTGCGTGACGTTTATAAATGAAGTTGTCTTTTACAGATTTACTTATCAACTTTTTATTTACCATTTCATTCATTCATTCATTCGTTTTGCTCCTGAAAACGTCAGCTTTGGCCTTCCATATTCAGGTGACAGGGACGATTCTTCTTTCCTGTCTTCTCCCTTCTTTAATCCCCACCCTCAACCAAACCAGTCATGCAGCGAAGCGTAATAATCTCATGTAAATTATAATCTTTATCTTCAGACTAATCCCTCTAACATGTGAAATATCCAGACTGTTAGCTTTCACCCAAATACCCTAATTCGTTTTCTTGAATAATTGGGATCATAATGTAATACTTATTCCTAGTATAGTACCACACCCCCTACCTCCAGCTACCCCGAAATATCTCAGATGTAATACATTTCCTGAAGTAAAGTATTCCAGTCATAATCTCTCATACTTACCAGAATAGACAGACACTAATCCATTCTGTCCCCCTGATGAATGCAGAGAGCTTTAACATTCAGACTGGATTCACTCGTGTTTTTTTGTTTTTTTTCTGGCCGATAGAGGTGGAAACAGGAAACACTGCTGATTTACAGAAACTGGAATTAATATTTCAGTATAACACTGATCCGACTGACTGTGTTTGCGTGTGGCTGGTGTTATCCCCGTCGAGCAGTGGTGTTTAGGTGTGACTCTGATTAAACTAGGTCAGAAGCAACGCCTCAGAGGTCAAGACCTCAAACAATGGCCACGACTGTCAGTGTTGGTGATACTGTAAAAGCTGGTGTGACAGTGGTGATGCAAAATTTAAGAAAAGTATTATGAAACACATTAAAATCAACATTGAAATAGGGCAGCTATGAAGATATAAACAATTCATATATCAGCCAGTGGAGCAGCTACAAAGACGTCATGTGGTCATGAACTTTAGAAGTTCTGTTCTCGGCAACCTTCTACTCTTCTCCAGTTTATGGACCAAATACGGTGTTACCCATGTTCTTTATTGGACACTCCTTAACCCATCAACAACTGGCCTGAAGCCATGTGAACACATACATAACCCGCCCTTTGTAGGAGCTCCATATAAAGTATGTGCACTTAATGTTTTCGGGTTGTCCATCCCATTCTTGTGAACGCAATGTGTCAAGGACACCTGGAGGGGAACTCCTTCAAATTTTGTACAGATGTCCACCTGGACTCGAGCCGATTAGAATCTGATGGCCAAAAGGTCAGAGGTCAAGGTTGCGGTGACCTCACAAAACACATTTTTGGCCATAACTCAAGAACTCATGCAATATATTCCGATGACCTTTAACAAAAATAGATAATTGGATAAAATGATGACATTATGACATTTTATATCCAAAAGGTGAAAGGTCAACTTAACTGTGACATCATGTTGGGTTGTATACAAGGTGGCAGTTTGAGTTTTTTTTTACATTCTATGATTTTTTTTTTATCTTCATATTTCCCCAAATGAAAATGCTGTTACACCCACCATTGAGGTTGTGTTGTTGCCTGTGTCTGCTTGTTCGCTATCTGTGTGTTGGTCGGTTTGTCAGCAGGATGGCACAAAAACTACAAAACAGATTTATGGATCTGGATAAAGGGACAGATCCAGAGTAGTTTTCTTGCTTTCTTTAACATTATGAGATACTGTAGGCTTTTTTTTTCAGGCATTCAGATGACAATGGGATCTGGCAGATTTAAAGATGATTTCTTTCATATTGGATTAGGCTAGATTGAATGTAAGGGGGGGGGGGGGCTGGGCTTTGGCGGAGGTCTATTTTCTACTGTGTGCCATTGTAGTTTGTAATGTGTTTTGTGATTACCCTGATGACGTCACCGAGCTGAAACATGTTGGTCTTATCCTAAAGTTGATCATTCTACTACAAGCGTTGCCGGAGTTTTTACCTCGCTCGACCTTGTCCTCTCCGTGCACCCTGGAAGTGGGTGAAGTTGTGCCAAAAAGCCTCTACCCTGCTAATGCATGACAAGCAGCCATGTAGCAAGAGGTAGAGTCAAGGGTCAGTGTTCAGCAATAATGATTAATAATTAATGAGTCTTAAAGTGCGTAGTGGGTGCGACTGGTGGCAGACCAGTCTGTGTGGAGGTTAACCACAGGGAGGGATCTGAGGGCAACTGGAGTTTAGTGGGTAAACAGCCTCGTGCAAAAAGGTTGCTTTCTGCCATAGGACAGCCATTGGACCGCCTTGTGAAGGACAGTGTAGAGGTGGAGCACTTGCTGATCATACAGTGGAATCAGAGAATGAAGGGGCTGGTCTATGATTTTGGAGCAGGCGTTCACGATGGTCTGGACAAGCTGCTTGTTTCGTATTCCCCGGTTCCTCCGTGTGTTATAGCTGGAGTCCACAAACATCTCCATGGTCTTGTTGACCTTAAGCTCCAAGCAGGAGCTGTCACACAAATCCACTAATTGTGATTGCGATTGTGATGGAGGTGTAAATACATCTGGTGTAATGACATGTGAAGAAGATTCTTGGCATTACCAAGCCCAGTATTTTCTATTTTGACACTCCTCGGAGTGTATTATCACACTCACTTACATACCACAGCACTAGTGAAAGGACCAAACTGTGCTGAAATCTTTATACATTTCTTAAAGTTTGTTTGTTGTCACTTTGCCATAGTTACAGTCTGTTTCCATTTTGAAAGATGGCTGGTAATGTGGCGTGAAAAAAGGAGAAACTGTTGCCAATCACAAATAAGGCCATGAAATGAGCTTAAACTAGTACAAATATTGTATATATATAGATCTAATATTGTTATTAGCATTATTTATAATATCATTATTATACATTTTCATATATGTGATGTCCTCCTGATCCTTTCAGAACACATACACAAATGCAGACAAGCTGCTGGAGGCAGCTGAGCAGCTGGCTCAAACCGGAGAGTGCGACCCTGAGGAGATCTATAAGGCCGCCAGGCACCTCGAGGTCCGAATCCAGGACTTTGTCCGACGAGTCGAACACAGGAAGCTGCTGCTGGACATGTCTGTCTCCTTCCACACGCACACCAAAGAGGTGGGACTCACAAACATTCTCAGATATCCTGCTGCTGCCTGTGGTTTTTACCTAAATGAATGATAGGTTAAATCACTAACCACACAGATATTGATGTGTGATAAGTGTGTAATTGCAGGGTTTGTCCCTTTAGGATCGCTACAACCAATCAGCAGTCTGTCATGTTGTTGTCAGTGCTGTCTTCTGTTTCTAGTGTTTTCAGATGGAGCAGTGTTAAGGTGGTCCAATAAAAGGAAAAGTGTGTGCTAATGGATTGATCATACATGTGCTAACCTGTCTGTTCGCCTGTGTGTCCGTCTGTGTGTCCAGCTGTGGTCGTGGATGGAGGAGCTGCAGAAGCAGCTGTTGGACGACGTGCTCTGTGATTCGGTGGATTCGGTTCAGACCCTGATCCAGCAGTTTCAACAGCAGCAGACGGCCACACTGGAGGCGACGCTCAATGTGATTAAAGAGGGAGAGGAATTAATACAGCAGCTCAGGTAGTCATAACATTTGTGTTATTATTCATGGTGGCGTTTGAGTGGGAGAGAAATGAAATGCAGAGGCTCCAGTAATTATATTAATATTTATAATGTTATTAAATAGAGAGGATGATTTGTACAGAAGCTCAGGTTCTAATATTCATACCTGAGATTTTTTTTTAAAATTCACACAGCCACTCAGATAAGAATATGTATTACCATATTGGCTCCGGTACAGTTTTTTTTTTTCTCCATCTCTCTGTTTATGTGTGTAGAGGAAAATAACATCTTGCTAGTGGTGGGGACCAATATGTTGTAACGCCTCCCTCTGTCTCTCTTCCCACAGGGACGCAGCCATGTCGACCAATAAGACGCCCCATTGCAGTTCCATCGCACACATCCAGGGGGTGCTGCAGCAGCTGGACGAGGCTCAGGGCCAGATGGAGGAGCTGTTCCACGAACGCAAAATCAAGCTGGACATCTTTCTCCAGCTACGCATATTTGAGCAGTATACCATTGAGGTGAGAGAGCAGGTTTGTTTTCGGGGAAATGACAGGTACTGGCTTTTGTCCTGACAGTCACAGTTGCTGCTTTTGCAGGGCAGCTCACTGACGGATACACGAGGTGCTGCGGAGTACAGCAGAGTGCTGCTCTAGGCCCCCTGCTGCTCTCTGAGGGCCTTCAAACTTAACGAGAAACACCACTGACGGGGGGGGCACACACTGATCAAAAGTTTCATCGCCTCACATTGCTTCACATCTTCTCTCACACACACAAAGTGCTGCAACGCTTATGCAGGGTTCAGAAGACATGATATCAACTCGGCAGACTCAGACCATCTGGAATAGAAATGGGCATCAGGACGGACAACTGATGTAATCCCATGTAATGTTTTATAGTGGACGACGACCGATTCTGCGTCTGGGAAACTTCACAATGTCCTGATAAGGAGATGGGCCTGTCAGATTTTTTTTTTTTTTGCCCATAAAGAGCTTTCTCCTGCACAGGACTGTGAGCATTGTAAGAGGTGAAAGTGAAAGAGGGCTGTTGTTGCTGAAAGAAGAAAATAACAACCTCTTTTTATAACCAAATAAGACAAGAGAAAGAAGAACAAAAAGCAGCAGCCACTGACTGCTGGAGTGCTGTGTTGTCAGCATGGCTGCAACTTATAATTATTTCCATTGTAAGTTGACATGCTGGTGATTTGTATGATTGATCAATTAGTCATTTCATGTAGAAAACGCCCACATTTTTTGGAAAACTCAAATAGAAGTTCCCAGAACTCAAAGTGGAATCTTTAGATTTTAGAACAGCCTAAAACCCAACGACTCTGCGTTAGGTATTATACATTTCAAGGAATACCTGTAAATCCAGACATTCAAGAAGCCAGGGTGTTTTTTAATCATCCAGTGAATTTATCAGCTAATCCTTGCAGCTCGTGTTACTGACTGTGTCTCCATGTGGCATCTTCTGATCCCATGTTTCCTCCGTCCCTGCAGGTCACGGCGGAGCTGGACGCCTGGAACGAGGATCTGTCCCGTCAGCTGAGCGATGCCAGCCGCTCGGGGGGCAGCAGCGGCAGCAGCACCGGGGGAGGCGGCGCCTCCTCTGGCGGCGCGGAGGACATCGGCCTGGCGGAGCAGCGCCTGAAAAGACACGCAGAGAGGAAGGTGGCCATGAACAACATGACGTACGAAGTGATGCAGCAGGGTCAGGACCTGCACCAGTACATCATGGAGGTCCAGGCTTCAGGTGAAGTTCGCACATCCTTGTCAGAATATAAAAAAAGGTCGACAAAATGAAAAGAGACGGAAGGAGGAATATAGAAAAGACAGAAACGAAGGACAGAGACTTCCTGTTTTGTGCCGTGAAGTGCGTTTCTGTGTCGTACGCTGCCGGCTCAGATCTGCATTCGTATTCTTCATCGCTTTCCAGGGTGCATTAGCATTCCCCTTATAGCCTCACACCTCACATGTGATGATGTGTGTCCCTGCCGCCCTCTGAATGTGGCTGAGCAGGCTCACATGTGGATTTGCAGCTGGCCGCTCTACAGTGGAGGAAAGATGCTTAGGCAGTCATGGTGCTGTGATCCCAAAGAAAAGCATGTTGTGTGGAACAGGCAGAGAATTAGGTTAAAAAACCGTCACAGCACAATCCTCTTACTGCGTGTGTGTGTGTGTGTGTATGTTTGTGTATTTGCGGAGGTCATGGCCGCTGTCACTGGGCCCCCCCGCAGTGATAAATCTCTCTCACCCACCACACACACACACACGCACAATCGCACACACAATGTCTTTCAAAGGCACTGGTGTTGTAGGGCATTAATTGTTAGCTGATGCTGCAGACTTTTCTGGGTTGAATTGTAAAATTAAAGGAATAGTTCAGTGTTTTGGGTGTATAATTAGTTTCTGTCTTGGACCAGGTTCCTCACTGGCAACCCACACAGCTGGTGTTGCGACATGTTCAGCCTGGCGCAGCATTAAGACTGGCGATACGGTGGACACAGCTGTCTCGCTCTGTGCACAGCTAAAAAGTACACCCACACATAGAGAGTGACGTAAAAGTGACGTAAAAGTTTGTTATTGTATGTGGCTCCAGATTTAACTGATTGAAGGGGACGGCGTTTTGTCAGAGATAAAGTATGTACACAGTGCAAAGTGTGTGCGTGGGTGTGTGTGTGTATTACTCAAGTTGTGGTTACATAAGTTCACATTTACAAATTACATTTGAGGTTATCGTCCAGAAAAGGCTCCAGGAAATAAAACTTAATCTAAGATGTGTCCCCTAAAGTGACAGAAACATGACTGTGTGTGTGTGTGTGTGTGTGTGTGTGTGTGTGTGTGTGTGTGTGTGTGTGTGTGTGTGTGTTTGCAGGGATTGAGCTGACAGGGGAGAAGGACATGGACTTGGCCTCTCAGGTTCAGGAGCTGTTGGAGTTCCTCCATGAGAAGCAGCAGGAGGTGGAGCTCAACGCGCAGCACACGCACACTCGGCTGGAGCAGACACTGCAGCTGCGCCACCTACAGGCCGAGGTCAAACAGGTGAGCGCTCCGACACCAGGCGCTGAGGAGACTGAAGCAATCAAGTTCACTCGGAATCTTTTAAGATGTTTTTTTTTTAAATGGTGTTGTATTTGCAGCATGTGTTTTTGTTAATTGGCTTTGCACGCACGTCTTGAGCTGCAGCGCGCTGAGCACCATGCAGAGTAGAGGCGTGGAAAAGTCGGGAGATCTCGGGCTCCATGTGTCAAGAATGAGCGTGCTGAGAAGCGCAAATTGGAGACCTACACTGAGCGTGACTTCTGCCTTACAACAATTACTAATCGCGTTGGCCATTTTTCACCTGAAGCCAACATGTGCAGCCGTGAATAATAACGGTTACAAGCAAGCCCAGCTAATCAGCCGAGAACTGAGGAGGTGCTGTCAACGTTGCCGTCCAACTCTGAGAGAGGTGTGTGCAGCAGAGTCAGTAGATGCCTCATCTTCAAGCTGCCATGTGAAAATAATATGAATGTAGATTACTACTAAACTTGTAAGGCACTGCACATGATGAAAAGTAGCCATGTGATGTAATCATTGAGGACGCCTTACACTATCAAGATGCATCTCGATTGTATCCAGAAATCCTTTTGCATTCCACTCGTTGACAGCTGGATCGTAATCGAACCTTGAGGCCAGTGAGGATTCACTCCTCTAATGCAAAAAAGCTTCATGCAACCTCTTGTTCTATATGCAGTCGTACTCTCCAGCATCTGTTTCCATACTAGCGTGTGTGAAATTGTTTGAATTCCACTTTAAGCAAACTCAATTTATCCACAAAATATCAAAAGCATTGTTCTGATCCAGAGCCAGCGCAGACTAGAAGAGTAAATCCTAAAAAGGAAATGATACGGTGCCTCGGTGGAGTAAGGTGAACGGGCTCTTATTATTAGAAACAAAGGAAATAAACTGAAAATCTCATTTTGGAGACTGATGTTGGGGGGATGACAAGAACAACACCCCGCTCTTCCTCCTGGTCAAAGCAAAGATGTTTTATGTGAAGAAGCTCCTGCAGATGTGAATGTGAACGTACTGTGTGTCGAGACAGGAAGTGCGCTGCTGCTGCAGATGGATACAGCTGAATAATTTATGAGCTTTATGGCAATGTGCTAATAACACACACAAACACACACACACACACACCCCCTACTGATTCACTCTCAGCCTTGTGTTCTGGCCATGGACCTACTACGAATAAATCCAGTACAGTGAAGTGCACAACTCAGTAACAACAACTGTGGGGTTGCCATAGTATATAGTATATACTGTACATACATTTAGATTGATGTAGCCTTTAAACTAGCTTTACTTGTCCTTTTATTATAACAGTTCATACTTAAGTACGTAAATATCAGATCCTTCAAGACTTTTACCCAAATACTCACATGCTTTACTTTAACAAAATATTTCTGAATATTTTAGCATGATATGTTACTGCTACTGGAAAACATAACATAACACAGCTAAAACAATTCTTGACTGGTAGTTTTTTTTTAATTGACCAGTAAATGTAAACCATGCCGTTGTAATAGAAGCCGTAGATACAGGGTTCGTACGGATGCTTGAAATCCTTGAAAGTGCTTGAATGTCAATGTTGTGTTTTCAAGGTCTGAAAAGTGCTTGGATTTTAGTTTAAGTGCTTGAAAGTGCTTGACATTATGACTCTGTGTCTTTCACAAAATTGGGATCAGACTGGATAATTAATTTCTGAAGTTTTTGCTATTATAAAATATAATTTTAGATGTTTACAGCATGATACAATGTACATAACTGTGATAAAAAGTGAAGGAAAAAAATCACAAGTATATATATTCCCTTAGATACGTATTTCACCCCAGCAATAAGGTGCTGGAAAATCTTAAAAATGACCCTTAAAAGTGCTTGAAAAGTGCTTGAATTTGACCTTGAAAAAAGTGTACGAACCCTGTAGATAGTTTGCTGTCAGGGACTTCATTTACCATGAAGCAGTAGACAAGTGATGTCAGTGTCAGTGAAGGTATCACAGGTCGGCCCGTTTTTAAAAAAAAATGAATTTTAGCGACATTCTACACAAAGTTTTGCTGCTCTTCTTCTTCTGCTTCTGTATTTCTGGCAGTCTGTGCTGCCATCTGCTGCACGTTAATCAAACAGCCATTCCAGACAAAGTTCTGTTTTGTAGAGAAAGTCCAAAACCATGTTGTACTCATACTGCTTATAAACAAACTGTTGTTCATGTGCATTTCATCAACACCTGTCAGACAGTTTGGAACATTCCTCCTCTTAGACTGCACCACATGTATGCTCTTCAAAAAGGAAGCTAGATTCTGAAGCTCAAGATGAAATCTGAAGCCCACATATGGTATTCTACCTAAATCTAAAATTCTACTCTAAAACTGTAAAACACATTCATCATCATACATTTGTACTACTAAAACCTGCACAATGCTAAGCTCTGCGGCCATGTCATTGATGCCTTTTACAACAGTGTATCATTCCACTTCTTTACACTATACTTACATATTTAAACCATGCGTACATGCACATAAGTATCTCCTAACTTTCATGGTCCACTCCACATGTGTGTTGGGGCAGACTTAAAAATTCTCAAATCTGCGTCTGACATGGTTTCGGATGAAACGGGTATAATTTGTTAGCTGTAATCATTGAAATGTTGAATGGCACCTTTTCCGTCACCGTAACGAGAAAATCCAGAATATATGAATATGCACACTTTTTTTTTTTACATATCCAAAATGTAACTGCCAGACACAAGAGGTGTTCTACCTCACAGTGGTGTGTGTGCACTGGAAGCTTCAGGTTTCGACATCACACCTGTGCCTGCTGAATATGGGACCACAGTTGCTTTCCAAATTATCTGTGATGTCACAAATCAGTGTCAAACCCTGCACACGCATCATTCTACACAGTGGAGCTCAGACATTCAACTGTGGGAAGAAGAAGAAGAAGAACCCATCGGTGACTGGAGGAGGACTTTCAGATGTGCAGTCTTGCGCTGTCTCACAGTCTTGCTTCTCTCCATCCGTCTTCTCTAGGTGTTGGGCTGGATCCGTAATGGTGAGTCCATGTTGAATGCCAGCATGGTGAACGCCAGCTCTCTGTCTGAGGCCGAGCAGCTGCAGAGGGAGCATGAACAGTTCCAGATGGCTATAGAGGTACACGCTCGCTCGCTCACACACACGTCCTAATTATTGCCGCTCGAACCAGGCTCACTGTGCTTTAGTAATAATTATTTCAGTATGCATGGGTTTGAATAGAAGCAGATGAGTGCGCACGCTGA